>NW_026060330.1:0-196977 GCF_024139225.1 Suncus etruscus | reverse complement strand
CGTGCAGGATTTCATGCTCTGTAGTCCCTCGCTGAAAATGGCTTCCGGGCGAGCGAGTATTCTGGAGCCTCTTTTTGCCCCACTCGCAAGAGTTTCACGCAAGCGGACAGTACACAGATATATACAGGTCAAACTCACATTTTTTCACAGTGGGGCCCCACTCGGCCGGTGTACTGTCTTGGATTTTCCCCTCCTGGTGTCACACACAGGGAGCCGGCTTTTGCAAAGTCTTGCCAGTTTTCATTTTCTGTAGTCCCTCCCTGAAAATGACCTCCGGGCGAGCGAGTTTTCTGGAGCCTCTTTTTGCCCCACTCGCAAGTGTTTCACATAAGAGGACAGTAGATAGACATATACAGGTCGAACTCACAGTTTTTCACAGTAGGGCCCCACTGGGCCGGTGTACATTCTTGGATTATTTCCTCTGGTGTCACACAGAGGGAGCCGGCTTTTGCAAAGTCTTGCCGGTGTTCATGATCTGTAGTACCTCCCTGAAAATGGCCTCTGGGCGAGCGAGTTTTCTGGAGCCTCTTTTGCCCCACTCGGAAGAGTTTCACGCAAGAGGACAGTAGACAGACATATTCAGGTCAAACACACAGGTTTTCAATATTGGACCCACTGGGCCGGTGTACTTTCTTGGATTTTCTTCGCCTGGTGTCACAAACAGGGAGCCAGCTTTTGCAAAGTCTTGCCAGTTTTCATGCTCTGTAGTCCCTCCCTGAAAATGGCCTCTGGGCAAGCGAGTTTTCTGGAGCCTCTTTTTGCCCCACTCGCAAGAGTTTCAAGCAAGAGGACATTAGGCAGAAATATATAGGTCAAACTCACAGTTTTTCAGAGTTGGGCCCCACTGGGCTGGTGTACTTTCTTAGATTTTTCCCGCCTGGTGTCTACACAGAGAGCCGGCTTTTGCAAAGTCTTGCCGGTTTTCATGCTCTGTAGTCCCTCCCTGAAAATGGCCTCTGGGCCAGCGATATTTCCTGAGCTTCTTTTTCCCCACTCCAAGAATTTCACGCAAGAGCATAGTAGACAGACATATACAGGTCAAACTCACAGTTTTTCACTGTTGGGCCCCACTGGGCCGCTGTACTTTCTTAGATTTTCCCCGCCTGTAGTCTACACAGGGAGCCGGCTTTTCCAAAGTCTTCACAGTTTTCATGCTCAGTAGTCCCTCCTTGAAAATGGCTTTTGGGCTAGCGACTTTTCTGGACCTTTTTTCTGCCCCACTCGCAAGAGTTTCACGCAAAAGTACAGTAGACAGACATATACAGGTCAAACTCAGTTTTCACAGTTGGGTCCCACTGGGCCAGTGTACTTTTCTGGTTATTTTCTGCCTGGCGTCCCACACAGAGAGCCGGCTTTCCAAATTCTTGCCGGTTTTCATGCTCTGTAGTCCCTCCCTGAAAATGGCCTGAGGGCCAGCGAGTTTTCTAGAGACTCTTTTTGCCCCACTCGGAAGAGTTTCACGCAAGTGGACAGTAGACAGACATATACAGGTCAAACTCAGAGTTTTTCACAATTGGGCCTCACTGGGCCTGTGTACTTTCTTGGATTTTCCCCGCCTGGTATCACACACAGGGAGCCAGCCTTTGCAAAGTCTTGCCGGTTTTCATGCTCTGTAGTTTCTCCCTGAAAATGGCCTCTTGGCCAGCGAGCTTTCTGGAGCCTCTTTTTGCCCCACTCGCAAGAGTTTCACGCAAGAGGACATTAGGCAGACATATAGAGGACAAACACAGTTTTTCACAGTTGGACCCCACTGGACCGGTGTACATTCTTAGATTTTTCCCGACTGGTGTCTACACATGGAGCCGGTTTTTGCAAATTGTTCCCGGTTTTCATGCTCTTTAGTACCTCCGTGAACATGGCTTCTGGGCGAGCGAGTTTTCTGGAGCCTCTTTTTGCCCCACTCGCAAGAGTTTCACGCAACAGTACAGTGGACAGAAATATACAGGTCAAACTCACAGTTTTTCACAGTTGGGCCCCACTGGGTCGGTGTACTTTCTTGGATTTTCCCCGCCTGGTGTCACACACAGGTAGCCGGCTTTTGCAAAGTCTTCCCGGTTTTCATGCTCTGTAGTCCCTCCCTGAAAATGGCCTTTGGGCGAGCGAGTTTTCTGGAGCCTCTTTTTGCCCCACTCACAAGAGTTTAAACAAGAGGACAGTAGACAGAAATATACAGGTAAAACTCACATATTTTCACAGTTGGGCCCCACTGGGCCGGTGTACTGTCTTGAATTTTCCCTGCCTGGTGTGACACACAGTGAGCCGGCATTTGGAAAGTCTTGAAGGTTTTCATACTCTGTAGTCCCTTCCTGAAAATGGCCTCTTGGTGTGCGAGTTTTCTGGAGCCTCCATTTGCCCCATTCACAAGAATTTCACGCAAGAGGACAGTAGACAGACATATACATGTCAAACTCATAAGTTTTCTTAGTTGGGCCCCACTGCGCCTGTGTACTGTCTTGGATTTTCCCCACCTGGTGTCACAAACAGGGAGCGGCTTTCACAAAGTCTTGCCGGTTTTCATGCACTGTAGTCCCTCCCTGAAAATGGCCTCTGGGCCAGCGAGTTTTCTGGAGCCTCTTTTTGCCCCACTCGCAAGATTTTCAGGCAAGAGGACAGTAGGCAGACATATAAAAGTCAAACTCACAGTTTTTCACAGTTGGGCCCCACTGGGCCGGTGTACTTTCTTGGATTTTCCCCGCCTGGTTTCACACACATGGACCCGGCTTTTGCAAAGTCTTGCTGGTTTTCATGCTCTGTAGTCCCTCCCTCAAAATGGCCTCTGGCCGAGCGAGTTTTCTGGAACCGCTTTTTGCCCCACTCGCAAGTGTTTCACGCAAGAGGACAGTAGATAGACATATACAGGTCAAACTCAGTTTTTCACAGTTGGGCCCCACTGGGCCTGTGTACTTTCTTGGATTTTCCCGCCTCGTGTCACACACAGGGAGCCGGCTTTTGCAAAATCTTGCCGGTTTTCATGCTCTGTAGTCCCTTCCTGAAAATAGCCTCTGGCTGAGCGATTTTTCTGGAGCCTCTTTTTGCCCCACTCGCAAGAGTTTCACGCAAGATTACAGTGGACAGAAATATACAGGTCAAACTCACATTTTTTCAACTTTGGGCCCCACTTTGCTGTGTACTTTCCTGGATTTTCCCCGCCTGTTGTCACACACAGGGAGCCGTCTTTTTATAGTCTTGACGGTTTTCATGCTCTGTAGTCCCTCTCTGAAAATGGCCTCTGGGCGAGCGAGTTTTCTGGTGCCTCCTTTTGCCCCACTCGCAAGAGTTTCACGCAAGAAACAGTAGACAGACATATACAGGTCAAACTCAGTTTTTCACAGTTGGGCCCCACTGGGCCAGTGCACTTTTCTGGTTATTTTCCGCCTGGCGTCACACACTGAGAGCCGGCTTTTGCAAAGTCTTGCCAGTTTTAATGCTCTGTAGTCCCTCCCTGAAAATGGCCTCTGGAAGAGCGAGTTTTCTGGAGCCTCTTTTTGCCCCACTCGCAAGAATTTCACGCAAGAGATCAGCAGGCAGACATATACAGGTCAAACTCACAGTTTTTCACTGTTGGGCCTTTCTGGCCGGTGTACTTTCTTGGATATCACCGCCTGGTGTCACACACAAGGTGCCGGCTTTTCCAAAGTCTTGACGGTTTTCATGCTCTGTAGTCCCTCCCTGAAAATGGGCTCTGGGCCAGCGAGATTTCTGGAGCCTCTTTTTCCCCCACTCGCAAGGTTTTCACGCAAGAGGACAGTAGGCAGGCATATAGAGGTCAAACTCAGTTTTTCACAGTTGGGCCACACTGGGCTGGTGTACTTTCTTAGATTTTCACTGCCTGGTGTCTACCCGAGGAGTCGGCTTTTGCAAAGTCTTCCCGGTTTTCATGCTCTGTAGTCCCTCCTTGAAAATGGTCTCTGGGTGAGCGAGTTTTTTGGAGCCTCTTTTTGCCCCACTCGCAAGAATTTCACGCAAGAGGACAGTAGACAGACATATACAGGTCAACCTCACAGTTTTTCACAGTTTTTCACATTTCGGCCCCACTGGGCCGGTGCAGTGTCTTGGATTTTCCCCTCTGGTGTCACACACAGGGAGCCGGCTTTTGCAAAGTCGTGCAGGATTTCATGCTCTGTAGTCCCTCGCTGAAAATGGCTTCCGGGCGAGCGAGTATTCTGGAGCCTCTTTTTGCCCCACTCGCAAGAGTTTCACGCAAGCGGACAGTACACAGATATATACAGGTCAAACTCACATTTTTTCACAGTGGGGCCCCACTCGGCCGGTGTACTGTCTTGGATTTTCCCCTCCTGGTGTCACACACAGGGAGCCGGCTTTTGCAAAGTCTTGCCAGTTTTCATTTTCTGTAGTCCCTCCCTGAAAATGACCTCCGGGCGAGCGAGTTTTCTGGAGCCTCTTTTTGCCCCACTCGCAAGTGTTTCACATAAGAGGACAGAAGACAGACATATACAGGTCGAACTCACAGTTTTTCACATTAGGGCCCCACTGGGCCGGTGTACATTCTTGGATTATTTCCTCTGGTGTCACACACAGGGAGCCGGCTTTTGCAAAGTCTTGCCGGTGTTCATGATCTGTAGTACCTCCCTGAAAATGGCCTCTGGGCGAGCGAGTTTTCTGGAGCCTTTTTTGCCCCACTCGGAAGAGTTTCACGCAAGAGGACAGTAGACAGACATATTCAGGTCAAACACACAGGTTTTCAATATTGGACCCACTGGGCCGGTGTACTTTCTTGGATTTTCTTCGCCTGGTGTCACAAACAGGGAGCCAGCTTTTGCAAAGTCTTGCCAGTTTTCATGCTCTGTAGTCCCTCCCTGAAAATGGCCTCTGGGCAAGCGAGTTTTCTGGAGCCTCTTTTTGCCCCACTCGCAAGAGTTTCAAGCAAGAGGACATTAGGCAGAAATATATAGGTCAAACTCACAGTTTTTCAGAGTTGGGCCCCACTGGGCTGGTGTACTTTCTTAGATTTTTCCCGCCTGGTGTCTACACAGAGAGCCGGCTTTTGCAAAGTCTTGCCGGTTTTCATGCTCTGTAGTCCCTCCCTGAAAATGGCCTCTGGGCCAGCGATATTTCCTGAGCTTCTTTTTTCCCCACTCCAAGAATTTCACGCAAGAGCATAGTAGACAGACATATACAGGTCAAACTCACAGTTTTTCACTGTTGGGCCCCACTGGGCCGCTGTACTTTCTTAGATTTTCCCCGCCTGTAGTCTACACAGGGAGCCGGCTTTTCCAAAGTCTTCACGGTTTTCATGCTCAGTAGTCCCTCCTTGAAAATGGCTTTTGGGCTAGCGACTTTTCTGGACCTTTTTTCTGCCCCACTCGCAAGAGTTTCACGCAAAAGTACAGTAGACAGACATATACAGGTCAAACTCAGTTTTCACAGTTGGGTCCCACTGGGCCAGTGTACTTTTCTGGTTATTTTCTGCCTGGCGTCCCACACAGAGAGCCGGCTTTCCAAATTCTTGCCGGTTTTCATGCTCTGTAGTCCCTCCCTGAAAATGGCCTGAGGGCCAGCGAGTTTTCTAGAGACTCTTTTTGCCCCACTTGGAAGAGTTTCACGCAAGTGGACAGTAGACAGACATATACAGGTCAAACTCAGAGTTTTTCACAATTGGGCCTCACTGGGCCTGTGTACTTTCTTGGATTTTCCCCGCCTGGTGTCACACACAGGGAGCCAGCCTTTGCAAAGTCTTGCCGGTTTTCATGCTCTGTAGTTTCTCCCTGAAAATGGCCTCTTGGCCAGCGAGCTTTCTGGAGCCTCTTTTTGCCCCACTCGCAAGAGTTTCACGCAAGAGGACATTAGGCAGACATATAGAGGACAAACACAGTTTTTCACAGTTGGACCCCACTGGACCGGTGTACATTCTTAGATTTTTCCCGACTGGTGTCTACACATGGAGCCGGTTTTTGCAAATTGTTCCCGGTTTTCATGCTCTTTAGTACCTCCGTGAACATGGCTTCTGGGCGAGCGAGTTTTCTGGAGCCTCTTTTTGCCCCACTCGCAAGAGTTTCACGCAACAGTACAGTGGACAGAAATATACAGGTCAAACTCACAGTTTTTCACAGTTGGGCCCCACTGGGTCGGTGTACTTTCTTGGATTTTCCCCGCCTGGTGTCACACACAGGTAGCCGGCTTTTGCAAAGTCTTCCCGGTTTTCATGCTCTGTAGTCCCTCCCTGAAAATGGCCTTTGGGCGAGCGAGTTTTCTGGAGCCTCTTTTTGCCCCACTCACAAGAGTTTAAACAAGAGGACAGTAGACAGAAATATACAGGTAAAACTCACATATTTTCACAGTTGGGCCCCACTGGGCCGGTGTACTGTCTTGAATTTTCCCTGCCTGGTGTGACACACAGTGAGCCGGCATTTGGAAAGTCTTGAAGGTTTTCATACTCTGTAGTCCCTTCCTGAAAATGGCCTCTTGGTGTGCGAGTTTTCTGGAGCCTCCATTTGCCCCATTCACAAGAATTTCACGCAAGAGGACAGTAGACAGACATATACATGTCAAACTCATAAGTTTTCTTAGTTGGGCCCCACTGCGCCTGTGTACTGTCTTGGATTTTCCCCGCCTGGTGTCACAAACAGGGAGCGGCTTTCACAAAGTCTTGCCGGTTTTCATGCACTGTAGTCCCTCCCTGAAAATGGCCTCTGGGCCAGCGAGTTTTCTGGAGCCTCTTTTTGCCCCACTCGCAAGATTTTCAGGCAAGAGGACAGTAGGCAGACATATAAAAGTCAAACTCACAGTTTTTCACAGTTGGGCCCCACTGGGCCGGTGTACTTTCTTGGATTTTCCCCGCCTGGTTTCACACACATGGACCCGGCTTTTGCAAAGTCTTGCTGGTTTTCATGCTCTGTAGTCCCTCCCTCAAAATGGCCTCTGGCCGAGCGAGTTTTCTGGAACCGCTTTTTGCCCCACTCGCAAGTGTTTCACGCAAGAGGACAGTAGATAGACATATACAGGTCAAACTCAGTTTTTCACAGTTGGGCCCCACTGGGCCTGTGTACTTTCTTGGATTTTCCTGCCTCGTGTCACACACAGGGAGCCGGCTTTTGCAAAATCTTGCAGGTTTCATGCTCTGTAGTCCCTTCCTGAAAATAGCCTCTGGCTGAGCGACTTTCCTGGAGCCTCTTTTTGCCCAACTCGCAAGAGTTTCACGCAAGATTACAGTAGACAGAAATATACAGGTCAAACTCACATTTTTTCAACTTTGGGGCCCACTTTGCTGTGTACTTTCCTGGATTTTCCCCGCCTGTTGTCACACACAGGGAGCCGTCTTTTTATATTCTTGACGGTTTTCATGCTCTGTAGTCCCTCTCTGAAAATGGCCTCTGGGCGAGCGAGTTTTCTGGTGCCTCCTTTTGCCCCACTCGCAAGAGTTTCACGCAAGAAACAGTAGACAGACATATACAGGTCAAACTCAGTTTTTCACAGTTGGGCCCCACTGGGCCAGTGCACTTTTCTGGTTATTTTCCGCCTGGCGTCACACACTGAGAGCCGGCTTTTGCAAAGTCTTGCCAGTTTTAATGCTCTGTAGTCCCTCCCTGAAAATGGCCTCTGGAAGAGCGAGTTTTCTGGAGCCTCTTTTTGCCCCACTCGCAAGAATTTCACGCAAGAGATCAGCAGGCAGACATATACAGGTCAAACTCACAGTTTTTCACTGTTGGGCCTTTCTGGCCGGTGTACTTTCTTGGATATCACCGCCTGGTGTCACACACAAGGTGCCGGCTTTTCCAAAGTCTTGACGGTTTTCATGCTCTGTAGTCCCTCCCTGAAAATGGGCTCTGGGCCAGCGAGATTTCTGGAGCCTCTTTTTCCCCCACTCGCAAGGTTTTCACGCAAGAGGACAGTAGGCAGGCATATAGAGGTCAAACTCAGTTTTTCACAGTTGGGCCACACTGGGCTGGTGTACTTTCTTAGATTTTCACTGCCTGGTGTCTACCCGGGGAGTCGGCTTTTGCAAAGTCTTCCCGGTTTTCATGCTCTGTAGTCCCTCCTTGAAAATGGTCTCTGGGTGAGCGAGTTTTTTGGAGCCTCTTTTTGCCCCACTCGCAAGAATTTCACGCAAGAGGACAGTAGACAGACATATACAGGTCAACCTCACAGTTTTTCACAGTTTTTCACATTTCGGCCCCACTGGGCCGGTGCAGTGTCTTGGATTTTCCCCTCTGGTGTCACACACAGGGAGCCGGCTTTTGCAAAGTCGTGCAGGATTTCATGCTCTGTAGTCCCTCGCTGAAAATGGCTTCCGGGCGAGCGAGTTTTCTGGAGCCTCTTTTTGCCCCACTCGCAAGAGTTTCACGCAAGCGGACAGTACACAGATATATACAGGTCAAACTCACATTTTTTCACAGTGGGGCCCCACTCGGCCGGTGTACTGTCTTGGATTTTCCCCTCCTGGTGTCACACACAGGGAGCCGGCTTTTGCAAAGTCTTGCCAGTTTTCATTTTCTGTAGTCCCTCCCTGAAAATGACCTCCGGGCGAGCGAGTTTTCTGGAGCCTCTTTTTGCCCCACTCGCAAGTGTTTCACATAAGAGGACAGAAGACAGACATATACAGGTCGAACTCACAGTTTTTCACATTAGGGCCCCACTGGGCCGGTGTACATTCTTGGATTATTTCCTCTGGTGTCACACACAGGGAGCCGGCTTTTGCAAAGTCTTGCCGGTGTTCATGATCTGTAGTACCTCCCTGAAAATGGCCTCTGGGCGAGCGAGTTTTCTGGAGCCTTTTTTGCCCCACTCGGAAGAGTTTCACGCAAGAGGACAGTAGACAGACATATTCAGGTCAAACACACAGGTTTTCAATATTGGACCCACTGGGCCGGTGTACTTTCTTGGATTTTCTTCGCCTGGTGTCACAAACAGGGAGCCAGCTTTTGCAAAGTCTTGCCAGTTTTCATGCTCTGTAGTCCCTCCATGAAAATGGCCTCTGGGCAAGCGAGTTTTCTGGAGCCTCTTTTTGCCCCACTCGCAAGAGTTTCAAGCAAGAGGACATTAGGCAGAAATATATAGGTCAAACTCACAGTTTTTCAGAGTTGGGCCCCACTGGGCTGGTGTACTTTCTTAGATTTTTCCCGCCTGGTGTCTACACAGAGAGCCGGCTTTTGCAAAGTCTTGCCGGTTTTCATGCTCTGTAGTCCCTCCCTGAAAATGGCCTTTGGCGAGCGAGTTTTCTGGAGCCTCTTTTTGCCCAATTCGCAACAGTTTCAGGTAGAGTACAGTGACAGACATATAGAGGTCGAACTCAAATGTTAAATTCTTAATTCTATATTTCAATTTCGACATAGTATATTCTATAATTCTATATTCCATATTCTAAAATTCTAAATTCTATATTCTAAAATTCTACATTTTCTATACTAAAATTCTAAATTCTATATTCTATAATACTACATTCTGTATTCTAAAATTCTAAATTCTCTATTCTAAAATCGACTCTCTAAATTCTAATATTATATATTCCATATTCTAAAATTCTAAATTCTATATTCTAAATTTTTACATTCTGTATTCTAAAATTCTATATTCTATATTCTAAAATTCTACATTCTCAATTCTAAAATTCTCAAGTCAATATTCTCAAATCTATTTACTACATTCTAAAATTTTGAATTACATAGTCTAAAATTCTACTTTTTATCTTCTAAAATTCTAAATGCTCTAATTCTAAAATCTATATTCTATAATTCTTATTTCTATATTCTAAAATCTAAGATTCTACATTCTAGAAAGGAAATTATAAATTCGATTCTAAAATGCGATAAAAGAAACTTTGATTAATAAACTCGAACATTCTGAATTCTAGAGTCTGAACTTCTAAATTCACACAATATAAATTGGAAATTTCTACAATTCTAAATTCTAAAATTCTACATTACTTGGGATTGTAGGGGTGCAAGTGTTGGAATCTGCCTGGCCAGTGACAGCCAAAGACAAACTGTGGTTCCATGACCCAGCATCCGATCGTGTTCTCAAAACACGGGACAATTTCTGAGTCCATTGCCAGGTGTAACCAATTCAAGTCACCTGCTGGGCCAAAAATCCACAAAGAAAACACAGAAAACAATAAATAATGAAATAAAATTTTATATTGATAAAGCTCTACATTTTATTCTAAAATTCTAAGACTCTAAATTCTGAATTCCAAAATTCTTCATTCTGTATTCTAAATTCTAAGAATCTAACTTCTATATCCTACAATTCTAAAATCTAAATTTAAAAAATTCTAAATTGCATCGGCTAAAATATAAATACTATGTTCTAAAATAATACATTCAAATTTCTAAAATTCTATATTCTAAATTCTAAAATTCTATATACTATATAGTCCTAGAATTGACATTTCCGAGTACTGAACATGGAATTATTACCTCCGAGTCAAGAAATATATTGTCAACAGTTTTGACCAAATGTCGCAAATGTGATGTCAAAATCATATCTCAGTCACAAAGGTTGGGAAAAATATATTCATTCCGAATTCAGCATCATAAATTATGAAGTGACAGACACAGCCTAGAATTGACATTTCTGATTTCAGAACCTGGAAATATGACCTTAGAGACAAGAAATTTGTTTTCAACAGTTTTGACCAAATGCTCCAAATGTAATATCAAAATCATCTCTCATGGTCTCACAGGTTGAGAAAAACATGTTCATTCTAAATTCAGCATCATGAATTATGATGTCATAGTCCTAGAATGCACATTTCAGAATTCAGAACCTGGAATGTTTACCTACTAGGTAAGAAATTTGTTGTCAACTGTTTTGACCAAATGTCTCAAATGTAATGTCAAAATCACCTTTCATGGTCAAATATTTTGGAATAAACATAGTCATTCTGAATTCAGAATTATGAATTATGATGTCACAGTCATAGTCCTAGAATTGACATTTCAGATTTCAGATCCTGGAATTATTACCTCCGAGTGAAGAAATTTGTTGTCCACAGTTTGACCAAATGTCGCAAAAGTGATGTCAAAATCATCTCTCATGAATACACAGGTTGGGAAAAACATGTTCATTCTGAATTCAGCATCATGAGTTATTATGTTACAGTCATAGTCCTACAATTGACATTTCCTAGTACTGAACGTGGAATTATTATCTCCGAGACAAGAAATTTGTTTTGACCAAATGTCAAAACCAACTGTTTTGACCAAATGCCGCAAATGTGATGTCAAAATCATCTCTCATAGTCACAAAGGTTGGGAAATATATTGTCATTCTGAATTCAGCATCATGAAAATTATGTCACAATCATAGTCCTAGCATTGACATTTCCGAGTTCAGAACCTGGAATTATTACCTCCGAGTCAAGAAATTTGTAGGCAACAGTTTTGACCAAATGTCGCAAATGTGATGTCAAAATCATTTCTCATGGTCACACAGGTGTGGAAAAATATGTTCATTCAGAACTCAGCATCATGAATTATGAAGTGACAGTCAGGGTCTAAAATTGATATTTCTGAGTTCAGACCCTGGAAATACGACCTTAGAGAAAAGAAATTTGTTGTGAACAGTTTTGACCAAATGTCGCAAATGTGATCATGAATTATTATGTCACAGTCATAGTCCTAGAATAGACATTTCTAGTACTGATCCTGGATTATTACCTCCGAGTCAAGAAATTTGTTGTCAACAGGTTTGAGCAAATGCCGCAAATGTGATATCAAAATTATCTCTCATGGTCACACTGGTTGGGAAAAACATGTCCATTCTGAATTCAGCATCATGAATTATGATGTCATAGTCCTAGAATTCATATTTCAGAATGCAAAACCTGAAATAATTACCACCGAGGCAAGAAATTTGTTGTCTACATTCTTTACCAAAACAGGCAAATGAGATATCAAATATATGTGGTGGTCACAAAGGTTCGGAAAATCATGTCCATTCTTAATTCAGCATCATGAATCATGAAGTGACAGTCTCGGCCTAGAATTGACATTTCTGAGTTTGGACCCTGGAAATACGACCTTAGAGACAAGAAATTTGTTGTCAACAGTTTTGACCAAATGTCGTAAATGTGATGTCAAAATCATCTCTCAAGGTCACACTGGCTGTATATTGTGAATACAGCATCATGAATTATGATGTCATAGTCCTAGAATTTCACATTTCTGAATGCAGAACCTGGAATTATTACCTCTGAGGCAAGAAATTTGTTGTCTACATTTTTGCCCAAAACAGGCAAATGAGATGTCAAATACATGTCGTGGTCACAAAGGTTCAGAAAAATATGTCCATTATGAATTCAGCATCATGAATAATGAAGTGACAGTCACGGCCTAGATATGACATTTCAGAGTTCAGACCCTGGAAATAAGACCTTAGAGAAAAAAAATTTTTTGTGAACACTTTTGACCAAATGTCGCAAATTTGATGTCAAAATCATCTCTCATGGTCACACAGGTTGGGAAAAACTTGTTCATTCTGAATTCAGCATCATGAATTATGAAGTGACAGTCACGGTCTAGAATTCAGAAACTCTAATTATTACGTCCGAGTCAAGAAATTGTTTGTCTACAATTTTGACCAAAATAGGCATATAAGATTTCAGAAACATGTCGCATGCTCACACATTCCTGAAAACATGTCCATTCTGAATTCAGCATCTTGAATTATGAAGTGACAGTCAAGGCCTAGAATTGACATTTCTTAGTTCAGAACCTAGAAATACGGCCTTAGAGACAAGAAATTGTTGTCAACACTTTACTACTAATGCCGCAAATGTGATGTCAAAATCATCTCTCTTGGTCACCAGGTTGGGAAAAACATGTTCATTCTGAACTCAACATCATTATTTATGATGTCATAGTCCTAGATTTACATTTCAGAATTCAGACCTGGAATTACTACCTCCGAGGCAAGAAATTGGTTGTCTACATTTTTGACCAAACAGGCAAATGAGATATCAAAAACATGTCTCGTGGTCACACAGGTACGGATAAAATGGAATTGACATTTCTGAGTTCAGACCCTGGAAATACGACCTTAGAGAAAAGAAATTTGTTGTGAACAGTTTTGACCAAATGTCGCAAATTTGATGTCAAAATCCTCTCTCAGGGTCACACAGTTTGGGAGTAATATGTTCTTTCTGAATTTATCATCATGTATTATGATGTTATGGTCATAGTCCTAGAATTGACATTTCTGAGTTCAGAAACTGAAATTATTACCTACGAGTCAAGAAATTTGTTGTCAACAGTTTTGACCAAATGCTAAAATGTGATGAATAAATCATTTCTCATGGTCACACAGGTTGGAAAAAACATGTTCATACTGAATTCAGCATCATGAATTATGATGCCATAGTCTCGTGGTCACACAGGTAGGGAAAAAGATGTCCATTCTAAATTCAGCATCTTAAATAATGAAGTGACAGTCATGGCCTAGAATTGACATTTCTGAGTTCAGACCCTGGAAATACGACCTTAGAGAAAAGAAATTTGTTGTTAACTGTTTTGACCAAATGTCGCAAATGTGATGTCAAAATTATCTCTCATGGTCACACAGGTTGGGAAAAACATGTTCATTCGAATTCAGCAACAAGAATTATTATGTCACAATCATAATGCTAGAATTGACATTTCCAACGTCAGAACCTGGAATTATTACATCAGAGTCAAAAAATTTTTAGTCGGGGCCGGGCAGTGGCGCTAAAGGTAAGGTGCCTGCCTTGCTTGTGCTAGCTTTGGACGGACCGAGGTTCGATCCCCCGGTGTCCCATATGGTCCCCCAAGCCAGGAGCAACTTCTGAGCACATAGCCAGGAGTAACCCCTGAGCGTTACCGGGTGTGACCCAAAAACCAAAAAAAAAAAATTTTGTCAACACTTTTGACAAAATGTCAGAAATGTGATGTCAATATCATCTCTCATCGTCACACTGGTTGGGAAAAACATGTTCATTCTGAATTCAGCATCATGAATTGTGATGTCATAGTCCTAGAATTAACATTTCGGATTTCAGAACCTGGAATTATTACCTCCCAGGCAAGAAATAATTTGTCTACACTTTTGAGCTAAACAGGCAAATGAGATGTCAAAAACATATCTCATGTTCACACAGGTTGGGAAAAACATGTCCGTCTGAATTCAGCATCATGAATTATGAAGTGACAGTCATGGTCTAGAATTGACATTTCGAGTTCAGAACCTGAAATTATTACCTCCGAGTCAAGATATTTGTTGTCAACAGTTTTGTCCTAATGTCGCACATGTGATGTCAAAATAATCACTCATGGTCACACAGGTTGGGAAAAATATGTTCCTTCTGAATTCTGCATCATGAATTATGATCTCATAGTCGTAGCATTCACCTTTCAGGATTCAGAAACTGCAATTATTACCTCAAAGGCAAGAATTTGGTTATCTATATTTTTCATCACAACAGGCAATGAGATGTCAAAAACATGTCTCGTGGTCACAAAGGTTTGGAAAATGTCCATTTTTATTCAGCATCAAGAATTACGAAATGACTGTCACGGCCTAGAATTGACATTTTTGAGTTCAGAACATGAAAATACGATCTTAGAGAGAAGAAATTTGTTGTGAACAGTTTTCATCAAATGTCGCAAATGTGATGTCTAAATCATCTCTCATGGTTACACAGGTTGGGAAAAACATGTTCATTCAGAATTCAGCATCATGAATTATTATGGCACAGTCAAAGTCCTAGAATTGACATTTCCGAGTTCAGAACCTGAAATTATTATCTCCGAGTCAAGAAATTTGTTGTCAACAGTGTTGACCAAATGCCGCAAATGTGATGTCAAAATCATCTCTCATGGTCACACAGGTTGGGAAAAACATGTTATTTCTGAATTCAGCATCATGAATTATGATGTCACAGTCACAGTCCTAAAATTGACATTTCCGAGTTCAAAATCTGAAATTTTTACCACCGAGTCAAGATATATGTTGTCAACAGTTTTGACCAAATGCCGTAAATGTAATGTCAAAAACATCTCTAGATGTTTGGTCACACAGGTTGGGATAAACATGTTCATTCTGAATTCAGCCTCATGCATTATGATGCCGTAGTCCTAGAATTCACATTTCAGAATTCAGAACCTGGAATTATTACCTCGGAGGAAAGAAATTGGTTGTCTACATTTTTTTTTTGGTTTTTGGGTCACACCCTGTGACGCTCAGGGGTTACTCTTGGCTATGCGCTCAAAAGTTGCTCCTGGCTTTTTAGGGGACCATATGGGACGCCGGGGGATCGAACTGTGGTCCGTCCTAGGTTAGCGCAGGCAAGGCAGGCACCTTACCTCCAGCGCCACTGCCCGGCCCCGGTTGTCTACATTTTTGACCAAAACAGGCAAATAAGATATCAAAAACATGTCTCGTGGTCACACAGGTACGAAAAAACATGTCCATTCTGAATTCAGCATCATGAATAATGAAGTGACAGTCACGGTCTAGATTTGACATTTCTGAGTTCAGACCCTGGAAATACAACCTTAAAGAAAAGAAATTTGTTGTGAACAGTTTTGACCAAATGTCGCAAATGTGATGTCAAAATCATCTCTCAAGGTCACACAGGTTGGGAAAAACATGTTCCTTCTGAATTCTGCATCATGATTTATAATCTCATAGTCCTAGCATTCACCTTTCAGGATTCAGAAACTGCATTATTACCTCAAAGGCAAGAATTTGGTTATCTATATTTTTCATCACAACAGGCAATAAGATGTCAAAAACATCTCTCGTGTTCAAAAAGGTTTGGAAAACATGTCCATTTTTATTCAGCATCAAGAATTACGAAATGACTGTCACGGCCTAGAATTGACATTTCTGAGTTCAAAATATGGAAATACGATCTTAGAGATAAGAAATTTGTGGTGGTGGGGCCGGGCGGTGGCGCTGGAGGTAAGGTGCCTGCCTTACCTGCGCTAGCCTAGGAGACGGACCGCGGTTCGATCCCCCGGCGTCCCATATGGTCCCCCAAGCCAGGAGCGACTTCTGAGCGCTTATAGCCAGGAGTAACCCCTGAGCGTCACTGGGTGTGGCCCAAAAACCAAAAAAAAGAAAAAAGAAAAAAAGAA
Organism: Suncus etruscus; assembly: GCF_024139225.1. NCBI lineage: Eukaryota > Metazoa > Chordata > Mammalia > Eulipotyphla > Soricidae > Suncus > Suncus etruscus. Next base: position 180,925 of record NW_026060330.1, on the reverse strand, counting down.
ATTTGTGGTGAACAGTTTTGACCAAATGTCGCAAATGTGATGTCTAAATCATCTCTCATGGTCACACAGGTTGGGAAAAACATGTTCATTCAGAATTCAGCATCATGAATTATTATGTCACATTCAAAGTTCTAGAATTGACATTTCCGATTTCAGAACCTGAAATTATTATCTTCGAGTCAAGAAATTTGTTGTCAACAGTGTTGAACAAATGCCGCAAATGTGATGTTAAAATCATCTCTCATGGTCGCACTGGTTGGGAAAAACATGTTCATTCTTAATTCAGCATCATGAATTATAAAGTGACAGTCACGGTCTAAAATTGATATTTCCGAATTCAGAACCTGAAATTATTACCTTCGAGTCAAGTTTTTTGATGTGAACATTTTTGAGCAAATGCCGCAAATGTGATATCAATATCATCTCTCATTGTCACACAGGTTGGGAACAACATGTTGATTCTGAATTCAGCATCATGAATTATGATGTCACAGTCATAGTCCTAAAATTGACATTTCCACGTTCAAAACCTGAAATTATTACCTCCGAGTCAAGTAATTTGTTGGCAATAGTTTTGACCTAATGCCGCAAATGTGATTTCAAAATCATCACTCATGGTCACACATTTTGGGAAAAACATGTTCATTCTGAATTCAGCATCATGAATTATGATGTCATAGTCCTAGAATTCACATTTCAGGATGCAGAACCTGGATTATTACCTCTGAGGCAAGAAATTTGTTGTCTACATTTTTGACCAAAACAGACAAATGAGATGTCAAATACATGTCTCGTGGTCACAAAGTTTCAGAAATCATGTCCATTCTGAATTCAGCATCATGAATAATGAAGTGACAGTTACGGCCTAGAGTTGACATTTCTGATTTTAGAACCTGAAAATACGACCTTAGAGACAAGAAATTTGTTGTCAACTGTTTTGACCAAATATCGCAAATGTGATGTAAAAATCATCTCTCATAGTCACACAGGTTGGGAAAAACATGTTCATTCTGAATTCAGAATCATGAATTATAAAGTGACAGTCACGGTCTAGAATTGACATTTCTGATTTCACAACCTGGAAATATGACCTTAGAGTCAAGATATTTGTTGTCCACAGTTTTTACCAAATGTCGCAAATGTGATGTCAAAATCCTATCTCAGAGTCAGACAGGTTGGGAAATACATGTTCATTCTGAATTCAGCATCATGAATTAGGATGTCACAGTCATAGTCCTAGAATTGACATTTTCTAGTTCATAACCTGGAATTATTACCGCCGAATTAAGAAATCTGTTGTCGGGGCCGGGCGGTGGAGCTAAAGGTAAGATGCCTGCCTTACCTGCGCTAGCCTAGGATGGACCATGGTTCGATCCCTCGGTGTCCCATATGGTCCCCCAAGCCAGGAGCGACTTCTGAGCGCATAGCCAGGAGTAACTCCTGAGCGTCAAATGGGTGTGGCCCAAAAACCAAAAAAAAAAAAAAAAGAAAAGAAATCTTTTGTCAACAATTTTGAGCAAATGTCGCAAATTATGATGTCGAAATAATCTCTCATGTTCACACAGGTTGGGAAAAGCATGTTTATTCTGAATTCAGAAACATGAATTATGATGTCATCGTCATATTCCTAAAATTGATATTTCAGAATTCAGAGACTGGAATTATTACCTCCGAGTCAAGAAATTGGTTGTCTACATTTTTTTGATCATATTGATCATTTGATCATAGTGGCTTACATATTGTTGACAATGATATTTTAGGTACATATTTACATAAAATCAGGGGGATTCCCATCACCAAATTGTCCTCCCTACACCTCTGTTTTTGTCCTACCACCCATATCCTCTTCCCTCACCCCCAGGGTAGCTAGAATATGTGGTCTCCTCTGTATCTAGCCTACTGCATACTAGTCTTGCACCTGTTTGGTCCTGGTGTCTCTCTTGTTTCCCCCTCTAATTGGGGGGGCAGGACTATCTAGTTCAAGTTATGTGGTTTTATTTGAAGGAGAGAAAAGTAATAAACTGGGGTAAATGTCTAATATGCCGAAAATAAGCGTAATTCTTCTAGAGGCTCTCAACATCGGTTTGAGAAACGAAGGAGAGAAAATAGGTGAAACATTCCACCAGTACAAAAAGAAGTGTCAAATAACCAGTGAGGCCTCCAACAATAAACACAAGCACCAAAAAAAAACCCACAAAAAACCCCACAAAAACAAACACAAAACAAAACAAGCAAACAAACAAAAAACGCCATGGTCTTGATATAAGAAATATGGCATAGCTTATAAAGAAAGAACAGAAAGGAAGAGAAAAAATAACTGGGGACAACTTCAATTATCACACCCAAAAAGAGAAATTGACCAAAAATAGATAGGTAAATAAAAATAATAATAATAATAAATGAGAATAAAATAATATTTTAAAAAAATAATGTTTTGTGCTTTTTGTTTTTTTCCCTCCTGCCCAGGCACAGTAAATATTAGAGTCATTCGAAAAGGAATTCACTTGGCCTAAGAGATATGGGGTTTCTCCGCCCTTGGAGTGTATTGTCATGGGATCAACTATAGACTCTGTTCAGGATCATTTACTCTCCCGGTGGTGCTTTTGTGGTGTTTGTAAGACCTCTGCTCTGTTCTGGGTGATACTATCAGGCCTCTGTGTCTAGGGATCTCAGTATCTGCACAGATCCTGCGGTGGGATTTATGATGAAGTCAGTTTGTGGTTCTAGAAGTTCTGTTCCATCAGTGTCATTTTAATTCATCTTCTGTGGTTGGTGATCTTGGTCTTTGCACTGAACCTAGGATGGCACCTAGGATAGTGTCTTTCTTTGTGCTTTCAGAAGCCTCATTTTGTTACAATGGTCTCTGCCAGACCTTTGGAACTGGGGATCAAGTTTATTGTGCAGGTCGTAGTTCAAACCCTAGGTTAGGGCTTTTTTATTGGTCCCAGGCTGTATACAGTCTGGTCATGGTTCTAGCAGCAGTCATCTGTAACTCGCAATCTTGGCTTTTGGGCCTACCAAAGGGTGACAAGTCTTCTGATTTTGTCTTGTCGTTAGCTGGAAAGGTAGGATAACCTGCACTTAGGTCAAGTTGTTCTCATTTTCTTCGTTGTCAGGATGTCATATTAGAGCTGGCACTTGTTGGTGACCTCGCAGTATTGCGGCTGTCCCGGATGGGATTTGTTTCCTGTAGCCGTTGTGAAGAACTGTGCCATTCCTGTGTCTGGGATCCGGGTTCAAGGCTGGATGGATGGTATCTAAACACCTGAGGTCTAAGTTAATTCCACATGACATATTTTCAAGGTAGGAGATATCCCTCTATTGTAAACAACTATGAGTTCCTATCTCTAATATATAAGAGCTCTTTGTTTTGTATATATGTAAGAATTCCCCCTTTTTTAGTGTGCCTTTGCAGGGGGAAATGGTGCTACATTATATTGTCGGTGCATTTGGGGGTGGTCAAAAGGGGAAAACAGAAACAGGTTACATACCCAAAAAAAGATGAAAAAATAATAAATAGAACAAAATAAGTAATAAAAATGTATGTGCTTACATATGTATATGTAGGCCAGATTTTTTTAAATGAGGTAGCAAAGTATTTAAAGGACCAAAGTGATGCATAAGACTATCTTAAATTTGGGGAAAAGCAGGTAAAGAGGTGGTGTGATACAGTTCTTATGCTTATGTTGGAAATACAGGTTTTCCCATTGACTTTTGGGTTTTTTTGGTGCTGTGTGGGTTCCCAGGCGTCTTTCTATCCCATCCCCAGATCTTCTTCAGATTGGCAAAAGATTTGTGGCAGGGAGGTCCTGGAAGGGTTCTTGCATTGAGGATACTTTTAGACCTAAGTCCGGTTTCAGGTAACAGTCCACATTAGGGGGAGTTGGTGGGGAGTGCAGCGCAGCATGAATCCACAGGGGAGTTGGCTGCCTTTTCTTGCAGGAGACGAGGTGTGGGTTTGACTGGGTGTCCTCTCGACTGGGTGCTGGGTAAGTGGTTCGTTTGGATAGGAGGTCAATCTTGATGCCTAATAGATTAAGTACTGAGGGTGGAGATTTTTAATAAGGTGGGAGGTCTGTATGGGATTGAGGGGTGAAGGTATCGTTGGATTTCCAAAGGGGGAAAAGGGGAAGGCATATGGATGGGGTAGGAAGGGAGAAAAGAGAAAATACTTTAGAAAGAAAGGGAGAAGAGAAAGGAAAAAAGTAAAGAGAACAGTAGAAAAGAGAGAGAAAAAATAAGAGAAAAAATAAAACAGAAAGTAGTGAAAAGAGTGGAGAGAATAGCAGGGGAATGCTAGTTTGCTTGAATGTGTTCAAAAAATAGAGCATGTAGTTTAAGTCTGTACGTCTCAGTTACTGCTTCAGTGGTCTGACTGGTCACGTGCTTCAGTTCCTAAAGGAAGGTGTAACCTAGAGATAAAGTGTATGTTAAAGAGTTTTCTCGGGGCCATCTCATAGTGCAAGCTGGGTATGGTATCTTGTGTGGTATCCCGCGCTGCCATCTTAGTTTATCCGCCATTTGTATTCAAGGATGCCTGTGGATTTAAAAGCTGAGAGGTTATTTTAAATATTGTAAGATAAAGGCATTAAAACGTAGTGTTATGGGATGATTCCATTGGAGACAGTGATTTCCCGTGGTGTTCTTTACCTGTGTTCCTGAATACTATCTCTAAGTAATTGTTGTGGGCCTTTGTCGTGGAAGGTTTTCTCTACGGTGCAGTTTTTGGTGTTGCTGTTTTCTTTGTGGAATATTATGTAGTCAAGAGTTTGCCTTAGGTCCCGGAGAGACAGCACAGCGGTGTTTGCCTTGCAAGCAGCCGATCGAGGACCAAAGGTAGTTGGTTCAAATCCCGGTGTCCCATATGGTCCCCCGTGCCTGCCAGGAGCTATTTCTGAGCAGACAGCAAGGAGTAACTCCTGCACACAGCCGGGTGTGACCCAAAAACCAAAAAAAAAAGAGTTTGCCTTGTTCCCTTTTCAAGTATTTTGGGCACTGCTTCTGAGTATATGTTGACTATTGCAGTGTTTGTAGTTTCTACCCTGTTAAACCCTGTTATTTGATTGTTGAGTATCAGTTGTGTATAAGATGTGTGTTCTGGGTGCTTCAAAATAGTGCTACCATTCTGTGTTTCTCTTTTGTCTTCTGACTTACTTTGTTTAATATAATATGATCTAGGTCCATCCATGTTGCTGCAAAGTCTGTGATTGTATCATTTCTGACTGCCATGTAGTATTCCATTGTGTATAGATACCACATCTTAATGATCCATTCATCTGTTGTTGGACATCGAGGTTGGTTCCAAGACTTGGCTATTACACTGAAGGCTGCGATAAATAGTGGGGTGCACAAATATTTTGGAATGAATGTCCTTCCCACTTCGGGGTATATACCTAGGAGAGCAATTGCTGGGTAAAATGGCAGCTTAATTCTGAGTTCTTTGAGTACCCTCCAGATTGTTCTTCATAGGTGTTGGATAAGGGGGCATTCCCACCAGCAGTGTATGAGAGTTCCTTTCATACCGCATTCCCACCAACAGATTGTTCCCATTATTTTTAATGTGAAGCATCCTCACTGGTGTAAGGTGGTATCTCATTGTTGTCTTGATTTGGATCTCTCTGATGATGAGTGAAGGTGAGCTTGTTTTCATGTGTTTGTTGGCCATCCTTTTGTCTTCCTTAAGGAAGTGTCTATTCACTTCATCTCCCCATTTTTTATGGCTTCCTTTGGTTTTGGGGGCTCAGCTTTCTGAGTGCTTTGTATGTTCTAGATATCAGCACTTGGGGTTTATGTCAGGGAATTCTGTTCTGACCCACTGTTCTGAGGTCCTGTCTCTGTTCCAGTACTATGCTGTTTTGATTACTATGGCTTTATAGTATAGTTTCAAGTTAGGTAAGGAGAAGCCACCCAGCTTCTTGTTTTTCAGTATTTGTTTGGCGATCCTGGGTCTTTTGTGGTTCCAGATGAAATTTGTGATTGAGTGTTCTATTTCTTTAAAAATGGTGTCTGGATTTGGATAGGTATTGCATTAAATCTATATAGTAGTTTGGGTAGGATAGTCATTTTGACTATGTTAATTCTACCTATCCATGAGCATGGGATGTTCTTCCATTTTTTAGATCATCTTCAATTTCTTTCTGAAGTGTTTTGAAGTTTCCCTGGTATAGGTTTTTCACTTCCCTTGTAAGGTTGATTCCTAGGTATCTGATATTTTTTGATATTATTTTAAATGGAATTATATTTAATCTCTTTCTCCTCGACTTTGTGGTTTGTATATAAAAATTCTACTGTCTTTTGTGTGTTGAATTTGTATCTAGCCACTTTGCTGTATTGGTTAATGGTTTCTAGGAGTTTTACTGTGGACTGTTTAGGGTTTTCAATGTAAATCATCATATCGTCTGCAAATAGAGATAGTTTGTGTTGCTCTTTCCCAATTTGGATTCCTTTGATTCCCTTCTCTTTTCGAATTGCTATTGCTAGGAATTCTACGGTTATATTGAATAAGAGTGGAGAGAGTGGACAGCCTTGCCTAGTTCCTGACCTTAGTGGGAATGCTTCTAGTTTCTCACCATTAAGTATAATGTTGGCTGTTGGCTTTTCATAGATAGCTGTAACTATCTTGAGGAAGGTTCCTTCTAAGCCTATTTTACTGAGTGTCTTTAACATGAAAGGGTGTTGGATTTTGTCAAATGCCTTCTCTGCATCGATTGATATGATCATGTGGTTTTTGTCTTTGTTGTTGTTGATGTGGTGTATAATGTTGATTGATTTGCATATGTTGAACCAACCTTGCATTCCTGGTATAAATCCCACCTGGTCATGATGTATTATCTTTTTGATAAAGTGCTGGATTCGGTTTGCTAAGATTTTGTTGAGTATCTTTGCGTCTATATTCATTAGTGAGATTGGTCTGTAGTTTCCTTTCTTGGTGATATCTTTGCCATCTTTGGGAATGAGTGTGATAGAAGGAGTTAGGGAGGATTCCTGTTATTTTCTATGGTTTGGAAGAGCCTATGAAAAGTGGTAGTAAGTCTTCTTGGAAAGCTTGATAGAATTCACCTGTAAATCCATCTGGACCTGGGCTTTTGTTCTTAGGGAATTTTTTAATTACATCTTCAATTTTCTCTGAGTTGATTGGTCTGTTTAGGCTTTCTAGATCTTCTTTTTCCAGTCTTGGAAGAGGGTATTTTTCCAAGAATCTGTTGATTTCTTCTGGCTTCTCTACCCTAGTAAAGTATAGTTGTTCATAATATGATCTCATGATATGTTGTATTTCTTGGGGTTCTGTTGTAATCTCTCCCCTTTCATTAGTGATCCTACAGATTTGGGTGTTTTTTCTCCGTTCTTGATGAATTTTGCCAGCGGTTTGTCTATCTTGTTTATTTTTTCAAAGAACCAACTTCTGGTCTCATTGATTTTTTATTGATTTTTTTGTTTCTATGTTGTTTATTTCTGCTTTGCTTTTCATTATTTCTTGCCGTCTGGTTGTGGTTGGATTTCTCTGTTTCTGTTGTTCTAATTCTTTGAGGTGATCTTTTAAACTGTTGGTTTTGTTATTTTCCTGTTTCTTGACATAGGCCTGTATTGCTATGAGTTTCCCCCTAATTACTGCTTTTGCTGTGTCCCACAAATTTTGACATGTTGTCTCTTCATTGTTATTTGTCTCAAGGAATCTTTTTTATTTCTTCCTTGGGTTGTTCTTTGATCCTGCTGTTGTTGAGCAGCATGTTGTTTAATATCCAGGTATTAGTTTTTCTCCATTGTTTCTTCTTGACGTCAATTTTTAGTTCTGTTACATAGTGATCTGAAAGGGTACTTCTAATGATCCTTACCTTTGTGGTCTTATATAGGATGGCTTTGTATCCTAAGACATGGTCTAAACTGGAGAAGGTTCCATGTGGGCTTGAGAAGAATGTGTATTCTGCTTTCTGGGGATGGAGGGCTCTATATAAGTCTATTAGCCCCAAATCTTCTAATTTTTCATTTAGAGCTCTTATTTCTTTGCTATTTTTGTTTGGTGGATCTGTCCAGTGGTGATAGTGGAGTATTGAGGTCCCTACTACTATCACATTTCCCTTCATGTGTTTCTCCAGGTTTACTAGCAGTTGCCTCACATACGTTGCTGACTCTACATTAGGTGCATAGATATTGACCAGGGTTAGTGTTTCTTGATCTAATGTTCCCCTGATCAGTAAGTAGTGACCCTCTTTGTCTCTGATCACTTTCTTGAGGTTGAGTGCAATTTGGTCTGATATAAGAATGGCTGTCCCTGCTCTTTTTTGTTTTCCATTGGCCTGAATAATTACTTTCCATCCTTTTATTCTAAACCTGTGCTTATCCTGTAGTTGTAGGTGTGTTTCTTGCAGACAGCAGAAGTCTGGTTTATTTTTCCTAATCCAGTTCTCTACTATGTGTCTTTTAATTGGAGAGTTCAGTCCATTAACATTTAGGGAGATTATTGAGAGAGATGACTGTTGTGCAGTTCTGTTGTGTAGGGTGGTTTTTGTTACAATCGGGGGTTTGGATTGTGTAATTCATCTCTGAGCAGGTCATTTAGGATAGGTTTTGTTTGCACAAATAGTTCAAGCTCGTTCTTGTTTGAGAATGTTTTTAGTCTATCCTCCCATATGAATGATAGTTTTGCTGGGTATTAGACCCTACGTTGGAAGTTTCTTTCATTAAGTCGTTTAAATATGTCATTCCACTGTCGTCTTGCTTGAATTATTTTGAATGGGATAACTGGTTTGATTCTTATGTCCCTACCTTTGTACTTGAGATTTTTTCTCTCTTATTGCTTAAAGGAGTTCCTCTTTCTCTTTATTTTTTGCCATTTGGATTACTTTATGTCTTGGAGTTGTTTTATTAGGGTCTATTTTATTAGGGACTCTTTTCACTTCCTGGATTGGCATTGAAGTTTCTTTCCAGAGGGTGGGGGAAGTTCTCTGCTATTATCTCTCTAACTACTTGTTCTTCCTCTTTCCCTATTTCCTCCCCTTCTGGTATACCCACAATTCTTATTTGTTTCTTTTGTCCTTGTTAATTAGATATTGGACTTTTCCTTCTAGTGTTGTGCCTTTTATTTCTTTGTTGGTTTCTTGATCATTTTTTGTTTGCAGTTTTCCTTTGAGTTCTTCAATTTGTTTCTCCTACTCTGTGTTTCTGCTTGTAAGGCTTGTTACTTTGTCTTTTAATTCCTTCATTTCTTTTTGTATGGACTCTCTCGTGGTCTTAAACATTTCTTCTTTAATTTGGCTGATTAGTTCATCCATAGATTTCTTATACTCGGTAGCTAAGGTTTCTTCATTTCTTTATTTAATTCTTGCATTTCCTTCCTCATTGCTGCTTTTAGGTCACATTCCCATGGATCTGTGCGTTTTGGCGGACTTGGAAACTTGATAGAGTCTGTCTCTGTATTTTCAGATGTTAGGGTTCTCTTTGATTTACTCATATTTCTTTGTGTTTAATGGTATACTTTGGAGTACACCCACGTGGAATGGTCCCAGGGGAATGCACTCTTCCAGGGCACTGGCGCAGGGTGGAGGGGTCGTGGATGCAGGGAATCCTATGCCCCAGGTGGAGCGGCCTATGGGTGCTGCACTCACTTTAGGGAGAAGCACGCAGACTGGGGGGCACAGAGGTCTCTGAATGCCCACCTTTTTTTCCCAATTTTATGGGTACTTGATTATTTAAGAAATTTTGGTGTTAGGCCTCAGCATGCTATACATATAAGTTGTGTGAAGCTATATTCGCGAGGGTGGCGTGTTTGGATGGGGTCTCCCTACCTAAAGAATGCTGAATGAAGTCGCCGGGGGCAGAGCCAAACTGTTCGTGCAGGCGGCATGTTTGGACGTGGCCACTCTACATGAAGAATGCTGAAGGAACTCGCAGGGGGCAGAGCCAAACTGCTCATGTAGGCGGTGTGTTTGGACAGTGTCTCCCTACCTTAAGAATACTGAAGGAAGTTAATGGGAGCTAAGCCAAAATGCTCACGCAGGCAGCGTGTTTGGATGGGGTCTCTCTAGCTGGGGGAGTGCTGAAGGAAGTCACCGGGGATGAAGCCAAACTGCTCACATGGGCGGCGTGTTTGTACGGGGTCTCCCTACCTGAAGAATATTGATGGAAGTCGCCGGGGACAGAGCCAAACTCTTCGCGTGGGCGGCGTGTTTGGACGGGGTCTCCCTACCTGAAGAATATTGAAGGAAGTCAACGGGGGCAGAGTCAAACCCTCGGGCAGGCGGCGTATTTGGACAGTGTCTCCCTAGCTGGGGAGGGCTAAAGGAATTCGCTGAGAGTGGAGCAATGATGCTGTCCCAAGGAGCGTATTTGGACGGGGTTTCCCTACATTAAGAATGCTGAAGGAAGCCGCCTGGGGCAGAGCCAAACTGCTCACGCAGGCGGCATGTTTGGACGGGTCTCCCTACCTGAAGAATGCTGAAGGAGTCCTCGGGGGCAAAGCCAAAATGCTCGCATGGGTGGAAAGTTTGAACGGGGTGTCCCTACCTGAAGAATGCTGAAGGAAATCAGCGGGGGCAGAACCAAACTGCTCGCACCGGCGGCGTGTATAGACGGGATCTCCCTATCTGGGGAGAGCTGAAGAAAATCGCCGGGGGCAGAGCCAAACTGTTCGCGCGGGCGGCGTGTTTGGACGGGTTCTCCCTACCTGAAGAATATTGAAGGAAGTCGCCGTGGCAGAGCCAAACTGCTCGCGTGGGCTGCATGTTTGGACAGAATCTCCCTAGCTGAGGAGGGCTGAAAGAAGTCACCGGGAGCAGAGCAAAGCGCTCGCCCAAGCAGCCTGTTTGGACGGGGTCTCCCTACATTAAGAATGCTGAAGGAAGTAGCCGGGGGCAGAGCCAAACTGCTTGCGCAGGCGGTGTGCTTGGACAGGGTCTCCATTCCTGAAGAATGCTGATGGAAGTCATTGGGGGCAAAGCAGAAATGCTCGTGCGGGCAGAAAGTTTGGACGGGGTCTCCCTACTTGAAGAATGCTGAAGGAAGTCGTGGGGGGCAGAGACAAACTGCTCGCACTGGTGGCATGTTTGGACGGGGTCTCCCTAGCTGGGGAGGGCTGAAGGAAGTCTTGGGGGCGGAGCCAAACTCCTCGTGTTGGCAGCGTGTTTGGACAGGGTATCTTTACATGAAGAGTGCTGAAGGAAGTCGCCAGGGGCAGGTCAAACAGATCGCGTGGGTGGCCTGTTTGGATGGGGACTCCCTAAATGGGGAGGGCTGAAGAAAGTCGCCGGGGGCGGATCCAAGCTGCTCGCGTGGGCAGCATGTTTGGACGGGGTCCCCCTACCTGAAGAATGCTGAAGAAAGTCGCCGAGAGCAGAGCCAAAATGCTCAGGCCGGCGGCGTGTTTGGACGGGGTCTCCCTACCTGAAGAATGCTGAAGGAAGTCGCCGAGAGCAGAGCCAAAATGCTCAGGCCGGCGGCGTGTTTGGACGGGGTCTCCCTACCTGAAGAATGCTGAAGGAAGTCGCCGAGAGCAGAGCCAAAATGCTCAGGCCGGCGGCGAGTTTGGACGGGGTCTCCCTACCTGAAGAATGCTGAAGGAAATCGCCGAGAGCAGAGCCAAAATGCTCAGGCCGGCGGCGTGTTTGGACGGGGTCTCCCTACCTGAAGAATGCTGAAGGAAGTCACCGAGAGCAGAGCCAAAATGCTCAGGCCGGCGGCGTGTTTGGACGGGGTCTCCCTACCTGAAGAATGCTGAAGGAAGTCGCCGAGAGCAGAGCCAAAATGCTCAGGCCGGCGGCGTGTTTGGATGGGGTCTCCCTAGCTGGGAGGGCTGAAGGAAGTCGCCAGGGGCAGATCGAAATTGCTCAGGCGGCGGCATGTTTGGACGGGTTATCCCTACATGAAGAATATTGAAGGAAGTTGCTGGGTGTAGAGCCAAACTGCTCGAGTGGGTGGCGTGTTTGGACGGGGTCTCCCTACATGAAGAATTCTGAAGGAAGTCACTGGGGGCCGTCAAAATTGCCTGCGCGGGCGGCGTGTTTTGAACCGGTTTCTGTAGCTGGGGAGGGCTGAAGGAATTCGCCGGGGGCAGAGACAAACTGCTTAGGCAGAGGCGTGTTTGGACGGGTTTTCCCTACCTGAAAAATATTGAAGGAATTCGCCGGGGGTAGAGCCAAACTGCTCGCGTGTGTGGCGTGTTTGGACGAGGTCTCCCTAGCAGGGGAGGGCTGAAGGAAATCGCCAGGAGTGGAGCAAAGCTGCTCGCCCATGCAGCCTGTTTGGATGGGGTCTCCCTATATTAAGAATGCTGAAGGAAGTCGCCGGGGGCAGAGCCAAACTGCTCGCGCGGGCGGCGTGTTTGGACGGGGTCTCCCTACCTGAAGAATGCTGAACAAGTCGTCAAGGGCAGAGACAAAATGCTCACATGGGCAGCGTGTTTGGACGGGGTTTCCCTACATGAAGAATGCCGAAGCAAGTCGTCGGGGGCAAAGCCAAAATGCTCGCATGGGCAGAATATTTGGACGGGGTCTCCCTACCTGACAATGCTGAAGGAAGTCGCCGGGGGCAGAGCCAAACAGCTCGCGCCATCAGCGTGTTTGGACGGGGTCTCCCTAGCTGCGGAGGGCTGAAGGAAGTCCCCGGGACAGAGCCAAACTGCTCGCGAAGGCGGCGTGTTTGGACGAGGTCTCCCTACGTAAATGATGCTGAAGGAAGTCGCCGGGGTCAGAGCAAAATGCTCGCAGGTGCAGCGTGTTTGGATGGGGTCTCCCTACCTGAAGAATTCTGAAGGAATTCGATGGGGGCAGAGCCAACTTACTCGAATGGACAGCGTGTTTTGACAGTGTCTCCGTACTTGAAGAATGCTGAAGGAAGTCGACGGGGGCAGAGCCAAACTGCTCAAGCGGGCAGCGTGTTTGGACGGGGTCTCCCTAGCTGGGGAGGGCAGAGAGAAGTAGCTGGAAACGGAGCCTAGGTGATAGCATGGGCAGCGTGTTTGGACGGGGTCTCCCTACGTGACAAATGCTGAAGGAAGTCACCGGGGGCAGAGCCAAACTGCTCGCACAGCCGGCGTGTTGGGTCAGGGTCTCCCTACCTGAAGAATACTGAAGGAAGTCGCTGAGGGCAGAGCAATACTGCTCGTGGGGGCGGAATGTTTAGACGGGTCTCCCTACCTGAAGAATGCTGAAAGAAGTCGCCGGGGCAGAGCCAAACTGCTCATGCTGGCTGTGATTTTGAACGGTGTTTCCCTACTTGAAGAATGCTGAAGGAAGTTGCCTGGGGCAGAGCCAAATTGCTTGCGTGGGCAGCGTGTTTGGACAAGGTTTGCATATCTTGGGAGGGCTGTAGGAAGTCTCCAGGGGCGGAGCCAAACTCCTCGTGCGGGCATCGTGTTTGGACAGGGTCTCCCTATATAAAGAATGCTATAGGAAATTGCAGGGGCAGAGCCAAACTGCTCGCGCGGGTGGCGTGTTTGGACGGCATCTCCCTACCAGAAGAATGCTGAAGGAAGTCGCCAGGGGCAGAGCCAAACTGCTCGCGCGGGCGGCGTTTTTGGACGGGGTCTCCCTACCTGAAGACTGCTAAAGGAAATCGCCAGGGGCAGAGCCAAACTGCTCCTTCGGGCGGCGTGTTTGAACGGAGTCTCTCTACATGAAGAATGCTGAAGGAAGTCGCCAGGGGCAGAGCCAAACTTCTCGCGCAGGTGGCGTGTTTGAACGGGGTCTCTCTAGCTGGGGAGGGCTAAAGGTATTCGCTGGGGGAAGAGCCAAACTGTTCAGGTGGCGGTGTGTTTGGACGGGTTCTCCCTACCTGAAGAATATTGAAGGAAGTAGCCGAGAGTAGAGCTAAACTGCTCGCGTGGACAGCGTGTTTGGACGGGGTCTCCCTAGCTGGGAGGGCTGAAGGAAGTTGCTGGGGGCAGAACCGTACTGCTCAGGCGGTGGCGTGTTTGGACGGGTTATCCCTACATGAAGAATATTGAAGGAAGTCACTGGGGTAGAGCCAAACTGCTCGCGTGGGCGGCGTGTTTGGACGGGGTCTCCCTAGAGGGGAGGGCTGAAGGAAGTCGCCGGGAGCGGAGCAAAGCTGCTCTCCCAAGCAGCCTTTTGGACGGGGTATCCCTACATTAAGAATGCTGAAGGAAGTCGGTGGGGGCAGAGCCAAACTGCTCGCGTGGGCGCCGTGTTTGGACAGGGTCTCCCTACTTGAAGAATGCTGAACAAGTCGTCAGGGTCAGATCAAAAATGCTCACGCGGGCAATGTGTTTGGACAGGGTTTCCCTACCTGAAGAATACCGAAGCAAGTCGTTGGGGGCAAAGCCAACATTCTCGCGTGGGCCGAATATTTGGACGGGGTCTCCCTACCTGACAATGCTGAAGGAAGTCGCCCTGGGCAGAGACAAACTGCTCGTGCCATCGGCGTGTTTGGACGGGGTCTCCCTAGCTGCGGAGGGCTGAGAAGTCCCCGGGACAGAGCCAAATTGCTCGCGCGGGCAGCGTGTTTGGACGGGGTCTCCCTACCTGAAGAATACTGAAGGAAGTCGCCTGGGGCAGAGACAAATTGTTTGCGTGGGCGGCGTGTTTGGACAAGGTCTCCCTATCTTGGGAGGTCTGAAGGAAGACGCCGGGGGCGGAGCCAAACTCATCGTGCGGGCATCGTATTTGGACGGCGTCTCCCTACCTGAAGAATGCTATAGGAATTAGTCGAGGCAGAGCCAAACTGCTCGCGCAGGCGGCGTGTTTGGACGGGGTCTCCCTACCTGAAGAATGCTGAACAAGTCGTCAAGGTCAGAGCCAAAATGCTCACGCAGGCGGCGTGTTTGGACGGGGTTTCCAAACCTGAAGAATGACGAAGCAATTCGTCGGGGGCAAAGCCAAAATGCTCGAGTGGGCAGCGTGTTTGGACGGGGTCTTCCTAGCTGGGGAGGGCTGAAGGAAGTCACCGGGGGCGGAGCAAATCTGCTCGCGTGTGCAACTTGTTTAGACAGGTCTCCCTACCTGAAGAATCCTGAAGGAAGTCGATGGGGGCAGAGTCAAGCTGCTCAAGCGGACAGCGTGTTTGGACGTGGTTTCCCTACATAAAGAATGCTGAAGGAGTCGATGGGGGCAGAGCCAAACCCTTGCGCGGGCGGCGTGTTTGGACAGGGTCTCCCTACATGAAGAATGCTGAATTAAGTCGATGGGGGATGAGCCAAACTGATCGAGTGGGCGGCGTGTTTGGACGGGGTCTCCCTAAATGACGAATTTTGAAGGAAGTCACTGGGGGCCGAGCCAAATTGCCTGTGCGGGCAGCGTGTTTGGACGGGGTCTCCCTAGCTGGGGAGGGCTGAAGGAAGTCGCCGGGGGGAGAGCAAAACTGCTCAGGCGGCGTGTTTGGACGGGTTATCCCTACGTGAAGAATATTGAAGGAAGTTGCCGGTGGTAGAGCCAAACTGCTCGCGTGGGCGGCGTGTTTGGAAGGGTCTCTTTAGCAGGGTAGTGCTGAAGGAAGAAGCCAGGAGCGGAGCAAATCTGTTCTCCCAAGCAGCCTGTTTGGACGGGGTCTCCCTACCTGAAGAATGCTGAAGAAATTCACTGGGGCGGAGCCAAGCTGCTCATGCAGGCATCAAGTTTGGACGGGGTCTCCCTACCTGAAGAATGCTGAAGGAAGTCGCCGGGGGCAGAGCCAATCTGCTCACTCGGGCGGCGTGTTTAGACGGGGTCTTCCTACATGAAGAATGCTAAACGAAGTCGCTGGGAGCAGAGCCAAACTTCTCACGCAAGTGGCTTGTTTGGACAAGGTCTCCCTACCTAAAGAATGCTGTAGGAAGATGCCGGGGGCAGAGCCAAACTGCTCACGCGGGCGGCGTGTTTGGACGGGGTCTCCCTACATGAAAATGCTGAAGTAAGTCGATGGGGGCAGAGCTAAACTGCTCGAGTGTGCGGCGTGTTTGGACGGGGTCTCCCTACATGAAGAATTCTGAAGGAAGTCGCTGGGGGCCGAGTCAAATTGCCTGCGCAGGCGGCGTGTTTGGACGGGGTCTCCCTAGCTGGGGAGGGCAGAGAGAGGTCGCCGGGGACGGAACTAGCTGCTAGCATGGGCAGCGTTTTTGGACGGGGTCTCTCTACGTGAAGAATGCTGAAGGAAGTCGCCGGGGGCAGAGCCAAACTGCTCGCACAGCCGGCGTGTTGGGTCAGGGTCTCCCTACCTGAAGAATGCTGAAGGAAGTCGCTGAGGGCAGAGCAAAACTGCTCGTGTGGGCGGTATGTTTGGACGGGGTCTCCCTACCTGAATAATGCTGAAGGAAGTCGCCGGGGGCAGAGCCAAACTGCTCGCGCTGGCTGTGATTTTGAACGGTGTTTCCCTACCTGAAGAATGCTGAAGAAAGTCGACTGGGGCAGAGCCAATTTGCTTGCGCAGGCGGCGTGTTTGGACAAGGTCTCCCTATCTAGGGAGGGCTGAAGGAAGTCGCTGGGAGCGGAGCCAAACTCCTCGTGTGGGCATCGTGTTTGGACGGGGTCACCCTATATGAATAATGCTATAGGAATTTGCCGGGGCAGAGCCAAATTGCTCACGAGGTAGCATGTTTGGACGGGGTCTCCCTATCTGAAAAATGCAGAAGAAAGTCGCCGGGACAGAGCCAAACTGCTCCTTCGGGCGGCGTGTTTGGACGGGGTCTCCTTACCTGAAGAATGCTAAAGGAAGTCGCCGGGGGCAGAGCCAAACTGCTCCTTTGGGCGGCGTGTTTGGACGGGGTCTCGCTATATGAAGAATGCTGAATGAAGTCGCCGGGGGCAGAGCCAAACTGCGCGCGCGGTTGCCGTGTTTGGACAGGGACTTTCTACCTGATGAATGCTGAAGGAAGTTGCTGGGGGCAGAGCCAAACTGCTCGAGTGGGCAGCGTGTTTGGAGGGGGTCTTCCTAGCTGGGGAGGGCTGAAGAAAGTCGCCTGGGTTGAGCAAAGCTGCTCGCGCAGGCAACTTGTTTGGACGGGGTCTCCCTACCTGAAGAATTCTGAAGAAAGTCGTTGGGGGTGGAGCCAAGCTGCTCGAGCGGACAGAGTGTTTGGACGGGGTCTCCTTAATTGAAGAATGCTGAAGGAAGTGGCCGGGGTAGAGCCATACTGCACGCATGAGCGGCGTGTTGGACGGAGTCTCCCTACATGAAGAATGCTGAAGTAAGTCGACGGGGCAAGAGCCAAACTGCTCGAGTGGGTGGTGTGTTTGGATGGGTTTCCCTACATGAAGAATTCTGAAGGAAGTCGTTGGGGGCCGAGCCAAATTGCCTGCGTGGGCGGCATGTTTGAACGGGGTCTCCCTAGCTGGTGAGGGCAGAGAGAAGTTGCCAGGGACGGAACCAGCCGCTACCATGGGCAGCGTGTTTGGACGGGATCTCCCTACGTGAAGTATGCTGAAGGAAGTCGCCGGGGGCAGAGCCAAACTGCTCACACAGCCCGCGTGTTGGTTCGCGGTCTCCCTACCTGAAGAATGCTGAAGGAAGTCGATGAGGGCAGAGCAAAACTGCTCTTGTGGGCGGTATGTTTGGACGCAGTCTCCCTACTTGAAGAATAGTGAAGGAAGTCGCCGGGGGCAGAGCCAAACTGCTCCTTCGGGCGGCTTGTTTGGACGGGGTTTCCTTACCTGAAGAATGCTAAAGGAAGTCGCCGGGGCAGAGCCAAACTGCTCCTTTGGTCGGCGTGTTTGCATGGGGTCTCGCTATATGAAGAATGCTGAAGGAATTCGCCGGGGGCAGAGCCAAACTGCTTGCGTGGTTGCCGTGTTTGGACAGGGACTTTCTACCTGATGAATGCTGAAGGAAGTTGCTGGGGGCAGAGCCAAACTGCTCGAGTGGGCAGCGTGTTTGGAGGGGGTCTTCCTAGCTGGGGAGGGCTGAAGAAAGTCGCCTGGGTTGAGCAAAGCTGCTCGCGCAGGCAACTTGTTTGGACGGGGTCTCCCTACCTGAAGAATTCTGAAAGAAGTCGTTGGGGGTGGAGCCAAGCTGCTCGAGCGGACAGAGTGTTTGGACGGGGTCTCCTTAATTGAAGAATGCTGAAGGAAGTGGCCGGGGTAGAGCCATACTGCACGCATGAGCGGCGTGTTGGACGGGGTCTCCCTACATGAAGAATGCTGAAGTAAGTCGACGGGGCAAGAGCCAAACTGCTCGAGTGGGTGGTGTGTTTGGACGGGTTTCCCTACATGAAGAATTCTGAAGGAAGTCGTTGGGGGCCGAGCCAAATTGCCTGCGCGGGCGGCGTGTTTGAACGGGGTCTCCCTAGCTGGTGAGGGCAGAGAGAATTTGCCAGGGACGGAACCAGCCGCTACCATGGGCAGCGTGTTTGGACGGGATCTCCCTACGTGAAGAGTGCTGAAGGAAGTCGCCGGGGGCAGAGCCAAACTGCTCACACAGCCCGCGTGTTGGGTCGTGGTCTCCCTACCTGAAGAATGCTGAAGGAAGTCGATGAGGGCAGAGCAAAACTGCTCTTGTGGGCGGTATGTTTGGACACAGTCTTCCTACTTGAAGAATAGTGAAGGAAGTCACCGGGGGCAGAGCCAAACTGCTCCTTCGGGCGGCGTGTTTGGACAGGGTTTCCTTACCTGAAGAATGCTAAAGGAAGTCGCCGGGGGCAGAGCCAAACTGCTCCTTTGGTCGGCGTGTTTGCATGGGGTCTCGCTATATGAAGAATGCTGAAGGAATTCGCTGGGGGCAGAGCCAAACTGCTTGCGTGGTTGCCGTGTTTGGACAGGGACTTTCTACCTGATGAATGCTGAAGGAAGTTGCTGGGGGCAGAGCCAAACTGCTCGCGCGGGCAGCGTTTTTGAACGGGGTCTCCCTACCTGAAGAATGCTGAAGGAATTCGCCTGGGGCAGAACCAAATTGCTTGCGCGGGCGGCATGTTTGGACAAGGTCTTCCTGTCTTGTGAGGGCTGAAGGAAGTTGCCGGGTGCATAGCCAAACTGCTCGTGTGAGCATCGTGTTTTGACGGGGTCTCCCTACCTGCAGAATGCTATAGGAATTCGCTGGGGCAGAGCCAAACTGCTCGCGCAGGCGGCGTGTTTGGACGGGGTCTCCCTACCTGAAGAATGTTGAACTAAGTTGCGGGGCAAAGCCAAGCTGCTCGCGTGGACATCCTGTTTGGACGGGGTCTCCCTACCTGAAGAATGCTGAAGGAAGTCGCCGGGGGCAAAGCTGATTTGCTCGTGTGGCCGGCGTGTTTGGACGGGGTCTTCCTACCTGAAGAATGCTGAAGGAAGTCGCTGGGAGCAGAGCCAAACTTCTCACGCAAGCGGCTTCTTTGGACAAGGTATCCCTACCTGAAGAATGCTGAAGGAAGACGCTGGGGGCAGAAGAAAACTGCTCGCGCAGTATGGCGTGTTTCGACGGGGTCTCCCTACCTAAAGAAGGCTGAAGGTAGTAGCCGGGAGCAGAGCCAAATTGCTCGCGCAGGCGGCGTGTTGGACGGGGTCTCCCTAGCTTGGGAGGGCAGAAAGATGTCTCCTGGGATGAAGCCTAGCTGCTCGCATGGGCAACGTGTTTGGACGGTGTCTCTCTAACTGAAGAATGCTGAAGAAAGTCAACGGGTGCAGAGCCAATCTGCTCGCACAGCTGGCGTGTTGGGATGGGGTCACCCTACCTGAAGAATGCTGAAGGAATCCGCCGGGGGCAGAGCAAAACTGCTGGCACAGTCAGCATGTTTGGACGAGGTCTACCTAGCTGGGAGGGCTGATAGAATTCGCCGGTGGCAGAGCAAATCTGCTCGCGCGTGCAGCGTATTTGGACAGGGTCTCCCTACATGAACAATGCTGAAGGAATTCGCCGGGTACAGAGCTAAACTGCTCCTTCTGACGGCGTGTTTGGACGGGGTCTCCCTACCTGAAGAATGCTGAAGGAAGTCGCTGAGGGCAGAGCAAAACTGCTCGTGCGGGCGGTATTTTTGGACAAGGTCTTCCTACCAGAAAAATGCTGAAGGAAGTCACCGGGGTAGAGCCAAACTGCTCGCGCGGGGTGTGATTTTGAACGGTGTTTCCCTACGTGAAGAATGCTTCAGGAAGTCGCCTGGGGCAGAGCCAAATTGCTTGCATGGGCGGCGTGTTTGGACAAGGTCTCCCTATCTTGGGAGGGCTGAAGGAAATCGCCGGGGGTGGAGACAAACTCCACGTGACGGCATTGTGTTTGGACAGGGTCTCCCTACTTGAAGAATGCTATAGGAATTCGCCGGGGCAGAGGCAAACTGCTCATGCGGGCGGCATGTTTGGACGAGGTCTCCCTACCTGAAGAATACTTAAGGAAGTCGCCGGGGGCAGAGCCAAACTGCTTCTTCAGGCGGCATGTTTGTACCAGGTCTCCCTACGTGAAGAATGCTGAAGGAATCGCCAGGGGCAGAGCCAAACTGCTCGCGTGGCTGCCGTGTTTGGACAGGGACTTTCTACCTGATGAATGCTGTAGGATGTCACTGGGGGCAGAGCAAAACTGCTTGAATGGGCATCTTGTTTGGACGGGGTCTTCCTAGCTGGAGAGGGCTGAAGGAAGTCGCCGGGGGCGGAGCAAAGCTGCTCGCGTGAGCAACTTGTTTGGACGGGGTCTCCCTACCTGAAGAATTCTGAAGGAAGTCGATGGGGGCAGAGCCAAGCTGCTCCAGCGGAGAGCATGTTTCGACGTGGTCTCCCTAGTTGAAGAATGCTGAAGGAAGTCGACAGGGGCAGAGCCAAAGTGCTCTTGCGGGCAGCGTGTTTGGATGGGGTCTCCCTACCTGAAGAATGCTGAACAAGTCGTCAAGGTCAGAGCCAAAATGCTCACGTGGGCGGCGTGTTTGGATGCGGTTTTTCCATCTGAAGAATGCCGAAGCAAATCGTCGGGGGCAAAGCCAAAATGTTCGCGATGGCTGGATGATTGGACGAGGTCTCCCTACCTGACAATGCTGAAGGAAGTCGCCGGGGGCAGAGCCAAACTGCTCGCGCTATCGGCGTGTCTGGACGGGGTCTCCCTAGCTGCGGAGGGCTGAAGAAAGTCCCCGGGACAGAGCCCAACTGCTTGCGCGGGCGACGTGTTTGGACGCGGTCTCCCTACCTGAAGAATTCTAAAGGAAGTCGATGGGGACAGAGCCAAGCTGCTCGAATGGACAGCGTGTGTGGAAGGAGTCTCCCTACATGAAGAATGCTGAAGGAAGTCGACGGGGGCAGAGCCAAACTGCTAGGGTGGGCGGCGTGTTTGGACGGGGTCTCCTACCTGAAGAATGCTGAAGGAAGTCGCTGGGGCAAAGCCAAACTACTCGTGCGGGCATCGTGTTTGGATGGGGTCTCCCTACATGAAGAATGCTGAAGTAAGTCGCCGGGGGCAGAGTCAAACTGCTTGCGCATGTAGCGTGTTTGGATGGGGTCTTCCTAGCTGAGGAGGCCTGAAGGAAGTCGCCGGGTGCGAAACAAAAGTGCTCTCGTGGGCAGCATGTTTGTACATTGTCTGCCTACATGAAGAATGCTGAAGGAACTCGCTGGGGGAAGAGCGAAACTGCTCGCGTGGGTGGCGTGTTTGGACAGGGTCTCGTGACTTGAAGTATGCTGAAGGAATTCGCCGGGGGCAGAGCCAAACTGCTTGCATGGGCAGCGTGTTTGGACGGGGTCTCCCTACCTGAAGGATGCTGAAGGAAGTCGCCGTTGATGGAGCAAATCTGCTCGTGCCGGCAGCGTGTTTAGACGGGGTCTCCCTACCTGAAGAATACTGAAGGAAGTCGCCGGGTGCGGAGCAAAGCTGCTCGCAAGGGCAGTGTGTTTAACCGGGGTCTCACTAACTGAAGAATGCTGAAGGAAGTCGCCGGGGGCAGAGCCAAACAGCTGGCATGGGTGGTGTGTTTGGACGGGGTCTCCCTACCTGAAGAATATTGAAGGAAGTCGACGGGGGCAGAACCAAACTGCTCGTGTGGGCGGCTTGTTTGGTCGGGGTCTTCCTATGTGAAGAATGCTGAAGGAAGTCGCCGATGGTGGAGCCAAGCTGCTCGCGCTGGAGGCATGTTTGGACGGGGTCTCCCTACCTAAAGAATGCTGAAGGAAGTCGCCGGAGAGCAACGCCAAGCTGCTCGCCCGGGCATCGTGTAGGGACAGGGTCTCCCTACCTGAAGAATGCTGAAGGATGTCGTGGGGGCAGAGCCAAACTGCTTGCAAGTGCGGCATGTTTGGACGTGCTCTCCCTACGTGAATAATGCTGAAAGAAATCGCCAAGGGCAGAGCCAAACTGCTTGCATGGGTGGGGTGTTTGGACGGGGTTTCCCTACCTGAAGAATGCTGACGGAAGTCGCCAGGGGCAGAGCCAAACTGCTCGTGCGGGCGATGTGTTTGGACGGGGTCTGCCAACGTGAAGAATGCTGAAGGAAGTCGCCGGAGGCAGACCCAAGCTGCTCGCGTGGGCATCGAGTTTGGACGGGTTCTCCCTACCTGTAGAATACTGAAGGAAGTCGCCTGGGAAGGATCCAAACTGCTCACGCAGGCAGCGTGTTTGGACGGGGTCTCCCTACCTGAAGAATGCTGAAGGAAGTCGCCGGGGGCAGAACCAAGCTGCTCGCTTGGGCATCATGTATGGATGTGGTCTCCCAATTTGAAGAATGCTGAAGGAAGTCGCCGGGGGCAGAGCCAAACTGCTCGTGCGGGCGATTTGTTTGGACGGGGTCTGCCAACTTGAAGAATGCTGAAGGAATTCGCTGGGGGCAGAGCCAAACTGCTCGTCCATGCGGCATGTTTGGACGGGGTCTCCCTACCTGAAGAATGCTGAATAAGTCGCCGGGGGCAGAGCCATACTGCTCGTGCAGGCGGCGTGTTTGGACGGGGTTTCCTGATTTGAAAAATGCTGAAGAATGTCGCCGGTGACAGAGCCAAACTGCTCACAAGAGCAGCGTGTTTGAACGGGCTCTCCCTACCTGAAAAATGCTGAAAGAAATCGCCAGGGCAGAGCTAAACTGCTCTTCCGGGCGACGAGTTTAGACGGGGTCTCCCAACCTGAAGAATACTGAAGGACGTTGCCAGGGCAGAGCCAAACTGCTCGCATGACAGCGTGTTTGGACTGGGTCTCCCTAACTGGGGAGGGCTGAAGGGAGTCACTGGAGGTGGAGCAAGCTGCGTGCTAGGGCAGCGTGTTTGGACGGGGTCTCCCTAATCTGAAGAATGCTAAAGGAAATCGCCGAGGATGGAGCCAAGCTGCCCGCGCTGGCCGCGTGTTTGGATGTGGTCTCCCTACCTGAAAATGCTGAAAGAAGTCGCCAGGGGCAAAGCCAAACTGCTCGCGTGGGCGGCTTGTTTGGACAGGAACTTTCTATCTAAAGAATGCTGAAGTAAGTCGCCAGGGGCAAAACAAACTGCTCTCGTGAGCAGCGTGTTTGGACGGGGTCTCCCTAACTGGGGAGGGCTGAAAAATGTGGCCGGGTGCAGAGCAAAGCCACTCGCGAAGGCACCGTGGTTGGAAGGGGTCTCCCTACCTGAAGAATGCTGAAGGAAGTCGCCGGGGGCAGACCAAAATTCTCGCACGGGCTGCCTGTTTGTACGGATTCTCCCTAGCTGGGGAAGGCTGAAGGAAGTCGGCGGAGGAGGAGCAATTCTGCGCGCATGGGCATCGTGTTTGGACGGGGTCTCCCTACCTGAAGAATGCTGAAGAAAGTCGCCGTGGGCAGAGCCAAACTGCTCGCAAGGGCAGCATGTTTGGACGGGCTCTCCCTACCTGAAGAATGCTGAAAGAAGTCGCCAGGGGCAGAGCCAAACTGCTCGCGTGGGCAGTGCCTTTGGACGGGGTCTGCCTACATGAAGAATGCTGAAGGAAGTCGCCGGGGGACGAGCCAAACTGCACGCACGGTCACAGTGTTTGGACAGGAAATTTCTTCCTGAAGAATGCTGAAGGAACTCGCTGGGGGCAGAGCCAAACTGCTCACTTGGGCAGCGTGTTTGGATGGGGTCTTCCTAGCTGTGGAGGGCTGAAGGAAATCGCCGGGGGTGGAGCAAATTTGCTCGAGTGTGCAGCTTGTTTGGACGGGGTCTCCCTACCTGAAGAATGCTGAAGGAAATCAACGACGAAGGAGCCAATTTGCTCGCGTGTTCTGGGCTATTGGACGGGGTTTACCTACCTGAAGTATGCTGAAAGTATTCGCCGGGGGCAGAGCCAAACTGCTTGTAATGGCGGCGTGTTTGGACAGGGACTTTCTACCTGCAGATTGCTGAAGGAATTCGCCGGGGGCAGAGCCAAACTGCTCTCGTGGGCAGCGTGTTTGGAAGGGGTCTCCCTAGCAGGGGAGGGCTGAAGGAAGTCGCTGGGTGCAGAGCAAATCTACTCGCGCGGGCACCGTGTTTGAAAGGGGTTTCACTCTCTGAAGAATGCTGAAGGAAGTCGTGGGGGCAAATCCAAACTGCTCATGCTGGCGGTGTGTTTGGATGTGGTCTCCGTACCTGAAGAATGCAGAAGAAAGTCTCCAGGGGCAGAGCCAAAGAGATCGCGTGGGCCACGTGTTTGGATGGGGTCTCCCTGCATGAAGAAAGCTGAAGAATTTCGCCAGAGGCAGAGCCAAACTGCTCGCGCCTGCGGCGTGTTTGGATGGAGTCTCCCTACCTGAAGAATGCTGTACAAAGTCGCCGGGGGCAGAGACAAACTGCTCGTACTGGCGGCGTGTTTGGACAGGGTCTCCCTACCTGAAGAATATTGAAAGAAGTCGACAGGGACAGAACCAAACTGCTCCCGTGGGCGGCTTGTTTGGTCGGGGTCTCCGTACGTGAAGAATGCTGAAGGAAGTCGCCGGGGGCGGAGCCAAGCTGCTCGCCTTGGCCGCGTTTTTGGACGGGGTCTCCCTAACTAAAGAATGGTGATCGATGTCGCCGGGGGCAGAGACAAACTGCTCGCACGGGCGGTGTGTTTGGACGGTGTCTCCCTACATGAAGAATGCTGAAGGAAGTCGCCAGGGGCCAAGCAAACTGCTCGCGCGGGTGGCGTATTTGGACAGGGTCTCCCTACCTAAAGAATGCTGAAGAATACGCTGGGGGCAGAGCCAAACTGGTCGCACGGGCTGCGTGTTTGTAAGGATTCTCCCTAGCTGGGGAGGGTTAAAGGAAGTCGCCGTAGGAGGAGCAAAGCTGTGCGCATGGACATCGTGTTTGGACGAAGCCTCCCTACATTAAGAATGCTGAATGAAGTCACCAGGGGCCGAGCCATACAGCTCGCGCGGTTGGCGTTTTTGTACAAGGCGTCCCTACCTGAAGAATGCTGAAGGAAGTCGCTGGGTGCAGAGCCAAACTGCTCGCAAGGGCTGCGTGTTTGTACGGATTCTCCCTCGCAAGGGAGGGCTGAAGGAATTCGCCGGAGGAGGAGCAAAGCTGCGCGCACGGGCATCGTCTTTGGACGGGGTCTCCCTACCTGAAGAATGCTGAAGGAAGTCGCCGTGGGCAGAGCCAAACTGCTCACGCGGGCTGCGTTTTTGGACGGGTTCTCCCTACGTGAAGAATGCTGAAGGAAGTCGCCAGGGGCAAAGCCAAAGTGATCGCGCAGAGGGCGTGTTTGGATGGGGTCTCTTTACCTGAAGAATGCTGAAGGAAGTCGCCGGGGTTGGAGCCAATCTGCTCCCATAGGCCGCGTGTTTAGACGGGGTGTCTCTATCTGAAGAATGCTGAACACAGTTGCTGGGGGCAGAGTCAAACTGCTCGCGTGGGCAGTGTGTTTGGATGGTGTCTCCCTATAAGAAGAATGCTGAAGGAAGTTGACAGGGGCCGAGCCAAACTGCTTGCGTGGGTGGCGTGTTTGGACAGGGTCTCCCTAATTGAAGAATGCTGAAGGAAGTCGCCGGGGCCAGAGCCAAACTGCTCGCAAAGGCTGCGAGTTTAAACAGGCTCTCACTACATGAAGAATGCTGAAAAAATTCGCCGGGGTCAGAGCAAAACTGTTCATGCTGGCGGCGTTTTTTGGACGGGTTCTGCCTATGTGATGAATGGTGAAGGAAATCGCCAGGGGCAAAGCCAAAGTGATCACATGGGCGGCGTGTTTGGACAGGGTCTCCCTACATGAAGAATGCTCAAGGAATTCGCCAGCCACAGAGCCAAACTGCTCACGCGGGCAGCTTGTTTGGACGGGGTCTCCCTACCTGAAAAATGCTGAAGGAAGTTGCCGGGGGCGGAGCCAATCTGCTCACGTAGGCCGCGTTTTTGGACGTGGTTTCCCTACCTGAAGAATGCTGAACATAGTCGCCGGGGGCAGAGTCAAACTGCTAGCGCGGGTGGTGTGTTTGGACAGTGTCTCACTACATGAAAAATGTTGAAGGAAGTCACAGCGGCCGAGCAAAACAACTCTCATGGGCTGCATGTTTGTATGGATTCTCCCTCGCTAGGGAGGGCTGAAGGAATTCGCCGGAGGAGGAGCAAAACTGCACGCATGGGCATTGTGTTTGGACGGGGTCTCCCTACCTGAAGAATGCTGAAGGAAGTCGCCATGGGCAGAGCCAAACTGCTCGCAAGGGCTGTGAGTTTGGACTGGATCTCCCTACCTGAAGAATGCTGAAAGAAGTCGCCGGGGGCAGAGCAAAACTGCTCGCATGGGCTTCGTTTTTGGACGGGTTCTCCCTACGTGAAGAATGCTGAAGAAAGTTGCCAGGGGCAAAGCCAAAGTGATCACATGGGCGGCGTGTTTGGACAGGGTCTCCCTACATGAAGAATGCTCAAGGAATTCGGCAACCGCAGAGCCAAAATGCCTGTGCGGGCAGCGTGTTTGGACGGGGTCTCCTTACCTGAGGAATGCTGAAGGAAGTTGCCAGGGGTGGAGCCAAGCTGCTCGCGCGGGCATCATGTTTGTACTGGGGTCTCCCTATCTGAAGAATGCTGAAGGAAGTCGCCGGGGACGGAGCCTAGCTGCTCACATGTGCAGCGTTTGGGATGGGGTCTCCCTACCTGAAGAATGCTGAATTAATTCGCCGGGGGCAGAGCCAAACTGCTCACATGGGCGGCGTGTTTGTTCAGGGACTTTCTACCTGAAGAATGCTGAAGGAAGTCGCCAGGGGCCGAGCAAAACTGCTCGCGCGGACACCGTGTTTGGATGGGGTCTCTTTACCTGAAAATGCTGAAGGAATTCGCCGGGGGTAGAGCCAAACTGCTCTTGCAGGAGACGTGTATATACGGGGTCTCCCTACCTGAAGAAATCTTAAGGAAGTCGCCGGAGGCAGAGCCAAACTGCTCTTGCGGGCATTGTCTTTGGACGGGGTCTCCCTATCTGAGGAATGCTGAAGGAAGTTGCCGGGGTCAGAGCCAAACTGCTCGCGCTGGCGGCATGTTTGGACGGGGTCCACCTAACTGAAGAATGCTGAAGGAATTCGCCACGGGCAGAGCCAAACTGCTCCCGTGGGCAGCGCGTTTGGACGGGGCCTCCCTTACTGAAGAATGCTGAAGGAACTCGCTCGGGGTGGAGCCAGCTACTGGAGCGGGCATCGTGTTTGGACGGGGTTTCCCTACCTGAAGAATGCTGAATGAACTCGCCGGGGGCAGAGCCAAACTGCTCGCGTGGGCGGCGTCTTTGGATGGGTTCTCCCTACCTGAAGAATGCAGAAGGAAGTGGCATGGGCAGAGCCAAACTACTCGCGCAGCTGCGTGTTTGGAAGGGTTCTCCATACCTGAAGATTGCTGAAGGAAGTCGCCGGGGGCAGAGCCAAACTGCTCGTCCATGCGGCGTATTTGGACGGGCTCTTCCTACATGAAGAATGCTCAAGGAAGTCGCCAGGGGCCGAGCCAAACTGCTCGGGTGGTCGGCGTGTTTGGACAGGGTCTCCCTTCCTGAAGAATGCTGAAGGAAATCTCTAGGGGCAGAGCCAAACTGCTCGAATGGGCAGCGTGTTTGGACGGAGTCTCCCTACCTAAAGAATGCTGAAGGAAGTCGCCAGGGGCAGAGCCAAACTGATCGTGCGGGTGGCTTGTTTGGACAAAGACTCCCTACGTGAAGAGTGCTGAAGGAAGTCACCGGGGGCAAAGCCAAGCTGCTTCCGAGGGTATAGTGTTTGGACCGGGTCTTCCTACCTGAAAAATGCTGAAGAAAGTCGCTGGAGAGCAAAGCCAATCCTCTCGCCCGCGCATCGTGTTTGGATGGGGTCTCCCGACCTAAAGAATGCTGAATTTTAGAATTTCGAGTGTAGAATTTTAGAATATAGAATTTCGAACTTTTGAATAGAGAATGTAGAATATTAGAATATAGAATTTAGAATTTTAGAATATGGAATGTAGAATTTTAGAACTTAGAATGTCGATTTTAGAATATAGAATTTAGAATTTAAAATTTGAGTATATAGAATTTAGATTTTTTGAATTTTAACTCAAAATTTCTGCATATGGAATTTAGAATTTTAGAATTCAGAATATAAGAATATAGAACATAGAATTTATAATATGGTATTTAAAATTTTGAATATTGAATTAGAATTTAAGGATTTTCGATGTTAGAATTTTAAAATATAGCATATAGAATAGTAGAATTTAGAACGAAATTATAAAATTGAGAATTTTAGAATATATGAATTAGAATTTTAGAATATAGAATGTAGAATTTTAGAATATAGAAGTTAGAATTTTAGCATTTTAAAATGTAGAATGTAGAATTTTATAATATATAAATTATAATATTAGAATATGGAATTTCGAATTTTATAATTTAGAGTTTAGATTTTAGAAAAATAGAAAGAATAATTTAGAATTTTAGTATATAAAACTTAAATTTTAGAATTTGGAATTTAAATTTTAGCATTAGGAATTTAGAATTTTAGAATATAGAATATAAAATTTTAGAATAAGGAATTTAACATTTCACAATTTAGAAGTTTAGAATATGGAATTTATATTTAGATTTAAAATATTGATTTTAGAACTTTAGAATATAGAATGTAGAATTTTAGAATATAGAATTTAGAATTTTAGCATTTTAATATGTAGAATTCTACAATTTAGAATGCAGAATTTTAGAATATAGAATTTAGAATTTTAGTATTTAGAATGCAGAATTTTAGAATATAAAATTTAGAATTATAGGATTTGGAATGTAGATTTTTGGAATATAGAATTTGGAATTGTAGAATATAGAATTTAGAATTATAGAATTTAGAATTGGAATTTTAGAATCTATTATATAGAATTTTAGAATTTCAAATTTTAAAATATAGAATTTAGAATTTTAGAAAATGGAATTTAGAATTTTAGAATTTTAGAAGTTAGAATGTTAGAATATAGAATATAAAATTTTAGAGTATAGAATTTAAAATATAGAATTTAGATTCTAAGCATATGGAATTTAGAATTATAGAATTTAGAATATAAGAATATAGAACATAGAATTTTAGAATAAGAAATTATAAATTTTAGAATTTTGAATTTAGAATTTTAGAATTTCCGATGTTTGAATTTTAGAATATAGAATATAGAGTTTTAGAATTTAGAATATAGAATTTTAGAAATTAGAATGTATTTTTTAGAATATAGAATTTAGAATTTTAGCATATGCAATTTAGAATTTTAGAATTTAGACTTTTAGGATATAGAATTAAGATTCTTAGAATTTAGAATACAGAATTAAGAATTTTGGAAATCAGAATTTAAAGTCTTAGAATTTTTGAATAAAATGTAGAGCTTTATCAATATAGAATTTTCTTTCATTATTTATAGGTTTCTGTGTTTCCTTAGTGGATTTTGGGCCCCAGCAGATGACGTGAATTGGTTACACCTGGCTATGGACTCAGAAATTGTTCCGTGTTTTGGGAACCGATCGGATGCAAGGTCATGGAACCACCGTCTGTACTTGGCTGTCACTGGCCAGGCAGATGCCAACACTTGCACCCCCACAATCACAAGTAATGTTGAATTTTAGAATCGAACTTATAATTTCCTTTTTAGAATGTAGAATCTTAGATTTTAGAATATAGAAATAAGGATTCTAGAATATAGATTTTAGAATTAGAGCATTTAGAATTTAAGAAGATAAAAAGTAGAATTTTAGACTATGTAATTCTAAATTTTAGAATGTAGTATGTAGATTTGGGAATATAGATTTGAGAATTTTAGAATTGAGAATGTAGAATTTTAGAATATAGAATTTAGAATATTAGAATACTGAATGTAGAAATTTAGAATATAGAATTTAGAATTGTAGAATAAGGAATATAGCATTTTAGAATTTAGAGTGTCGATTTTAGAATATACAATTTAGAATTTTAGAATACAGAATGTAGTATTTTTGAATATAGAATTTATAATTTTAAATTATGGAATATAGAATTTTAGAATTTAGAATGTCGATTTTAGAATATAGAATTTTGAATTTCATATATGATTATATAAAATTTAAAATTTTTGAATTTGTAATTTAAAATTTTAGCATATGGAATTTAGAATTTTAGAATTTAGAATATAAGAATATAGAACATCGAACTTTAGAATAAGGTATTTAACATTTTAGAATACTGATGTTAGAATTTTTGAATATTAGAAGTTTGTATTTTAGAATATAGAATATAATTTTAGAATTCAGAATTTAAAATATAAAATTTAGAATTGTAGAATATGGAATTTAGAATTTTAGAATTTAGAATTTAAAACTTTAGGTTGAAGAATTTAGAATTTAGATTTTTACAATATAAAATTTAGAATTTTAGAATATGGAATTTAGAATTTAGCTTTTAGCATATAGAATTCAAAATTTCAGAATTTAGAGTGTAGAATTTTAGAATATAGAATTTAGAATTTTAGAATAGAGAATGTAGAATGTAAGAATATAGAATTACAATTTTAGAATATGAAATATAGAATTTTAGAATTTAGAATGTTGAATTTAGAATATAGAATTTAAAATGTGACTATATACAATGTAAAATTTTTGAATTTAGAATTTAAAATATTAGCATATGGAATTTAGAATTTTAGAAATTAGAATATAAGAATACAGATCATAGAATTTATAATATGGTATTTAAAATTTTAGAATATTGAATTAAAATTTCAGACGTTAGAGTTTGAGAATATAGCATATAGAATATTAGAATTTAGAATGTAAATTATAGAATTTAGAATTTTAGAATATATGAATTAGAATTTTAAAATTTAGAATGTAGAATTTTAGAGTATAGACTTTAGAATTTAAGCAATTTAAAATATAAAATGTTGAATTTTATTATATAGTATTTAGAATATTAGAATACGTAAGAAATAGAAATTAGAATATTAGACTATGTAATTCAGAATTTTACAATGTAGTATGTAGATTTAGTAATATAGAATTGAAATTATAGAATTTCTAATGTAGAATTTTAGAATATGGAATTTAGAAATTTAGAATTTAGATTTAAAATTATAGCTTAAAGAATATGAATTTAGATCTTTACAATATAGAATGTAGAATTTTAGAATATGAAATATAGAATTTAGATTTTAGAATATAGAATTGAACATTTTAGTATTTAGAGTGTAGAATTTTAGAATATAAAATTTAGAATTTTAGAATAGAGAATGTAGAATTTTAGAATATAGATTTATAATTTTAGAATATGGAACATAGAATCTTAGAATTTAGAATGTCGATTTTAAAATATAGAATTTAGCATTTAAAAGTTAAAATATACAATTTAGAATTTTAGAAAATGGAATTTAGAATTTTAGAATTATAGAAGTTTAATTATAGAATATAGAATTTAGAATTTTAGAGTACAGTATTTAAAATATAGAATTTAGATTTTTAGCATATAGAAATTAGAATTTTAGAATTTAAAATATAAGAATATAGAACATAGAATTTTAGAATAAGGAATGTAACATTTTAGAATTTTGAATTTAGAATTTTAGAATTTCAGAGTTTGAATTTTAGAACATAGAATATAAATTTTTAGAATTTAGAATATAGAATTTTAGAATTTAGAGTGTATTATATTAGAATATAGAATTTACAATTTTAGCATTTTTAAATGTAGAATGTAGAATTTTATGATATAGAATTTAGAATATTAGAATATGGTAATTAGGATTTTAGAATTTAGACTTTAGAATGTAGAATTTTGAATTTTAGTATATAGATCTTAAAATTTTAAATTTTGGAATTTAAATTTTAGCATTAGGAATTTAGAATTTTAGAAATTAGAATATAAGAATATAGAACATAGAATTTTAGAATATGGAATTTAACATTTTAGAGTTTTGAGTTTAGAATTTTTCAATTTTAGAAGTTTGAATTTTAGAACATAGAACATAGAAGTGACTGTCATGGCAAAGAATTGACAATTCTGGGGGGCCGGGCGGTGGCGCTAAAGGTAAGGAGCCTGCCTTGCCTGCGCTAGCCTTGGACGGACCGCGGTTCAATCCCCCGGCACCCCATATGGTCTCCCAAGCCAGGAGTATCTTCTGAGCACATAGCCAGGAGTAACCCCTGAGCATTACTGGGTGTGGCTCAAAAACCAAAAAAGAAAAGAATTGACAATTCTGGAAATACGACCTTAGAGACAAGAAATTTGTTGTAATCTGTTTTTACCAAATGTCGCAAATGTGATGGCAAAATCATCTCTCATGGTCACACAGGTTGAGAAAAACATGTTCCTACTAAATTCAGCATCATGAATTCTGATGTCATAGTCCTAGAATTCACATTTCAGAATTCAGAACCTGGAATTATTACCTCTGAGGTAAGAAATTGGTTGTCTACATTTTTGCTCAAAACAGGCAAAATAGTTGTCAAAAACATGTCCCGTGGTCACAAAGGCTTGGAAAAACTTATTCATTCTGAATTCAGCATCATGATTCATGAAGTGACAGTCACGTTCTAGAATTGACATTTTTGAGTTCAGACCTTAAGAATACGACCTTAGAAACAAGAAATTTGTTGTCAACAGTTTTGACCAAATGTCGCAAATGTGATGTCAAAATCAATTCTCATGGTTACGCAGGTTGGGAAAAACATGTTCATTCTGAATTCAGCATGATGAATTGTGATGTCATAGTCCAAGAATGCACATTTCAGAATGCAGAACTTGGAATTATTACCTCCGAGACAAGAAATTGGTTGTCTACATTTTTGTCCAAAACAGGCAAATGAGATGTCAAAAACATGTCTCCTGGTCACAAAGGTTCAGAAAAACATGTCCATTGCAAATTCAGCATCATGAATTACGAAGTGACAGTCACCCAATAAAATTGACATTTCTGAGTTCAGACCCTGGAAATATGACCTTAGAGACAAGAAATTTGTTGTCAACAGTTTGGACTAAATGTCACTACTGTGATGTAAAAATCTTATCTCATGGTCACACAGGTTGGGAAAAACATGATCATTCTGAATTCAGCATCATGAATTATGAAGTAACAGTTACGGTCTTGAATTGACATTTCTGATTTTAGAACTTGGAAATAAGACCTTAAGACAAAAAATTTGTTGTCAACAGTTTTGACCAAATGTCGCAAATGTGATGTCAAAATCATCTCTCATGGTCACACAGGTTGGAAAAAACATGTTCCTTCTGAATTCAGCATCACGTTTTATGATGTTATAGTCCTAGAATGCACATCTGAGGATTCAGAACCTGGAATTATTACCACCGAGGCAAGAAATTGGTTGTCTACCGTTTTGACCACAACAGGCAATGAGATGTCAAAAACATGTCTCGTGGACACAAAGATTTGGAAAAACATGTCCATTCTGAATTCAGCATCTTGAATTATGAAGTGACATTCGCGGCATAGAATTGACATTTCTGAGTTCAGAACCTGCAAATACGACCTTAGAGACAAGAAATTTGTTGTCAACACTTTTGACCAAATGTCGCAAATATGATGTCTAAATCATCCTTCATGGTCACACAGGTTGGAAAAAACATGTCCATTCTGAATTCAGCATCTTGAATTATGAAGTGACTCTAACGGCCTAGAATTGACTTTTCTGAGTTCAGAAACTGGAAATACTACCTTAGACACAAGAAATTTGTTATCAACAGTTTTGACCAAATGCTGAAAATGTGATGTCAAAATCATCTCTCATGGTCACACAGGTTGGGAAAAACATTCTTTCTGAATTCAGCATCATGAATTATGATTTCAAACTTATAGTCCTAGAATTGACATTTTCGAGTTCAGAACCTGGAATTATTACCTCCGAGTCAAGAAATTTGTTGTCAACAGTTTTGACCAAATATCGCAAATGTGATATCAAAATCATTCCTCATTGTCACACAGTTGGGAAAAACATGCTCATTCTGAATTCAGCATTATGAATTATGATGTCATAGTCATATCCTAGAATTTACATTTCAGAATTCAGAAAATGGAATTATTACCTCCAAAGCAAGAAAATAGTTGTCTACATTTTTGACCAAAACAGGCAAATGAGATATCAAAAACATGTCTCGTGGTCACAGAGGTATGGAAAACATGTCCATTCTGAATTCAGCATGTTGAATTATGAAGTGACAGTCACGGCCCAGAATTAACATTTCTGTGTTCAGACCCTGGAAATAAGACCTTAGAGACTAGAAATTTGTTGTCAAGAGTTTTGACAAAATGTCACAAATGTGATGTCAAAATCATCTCTCATGGTCACACAGGTTGGGAAAAACATGTTCATTCGAATTCCGCATCATGAATTATGATGTCAGAGTCATAGTCCTAGAATTGACATTTCTGAGTTCAGAACCTGGAATTATTACCTCTGAGGCAAGAAATTGGTTGTCTACATTTTTGCCCAAAACAGGCAAATGAGATATCAAAAACATGCCTCCTGGTCACAAAGGTTTGGAAAAACATGTCCATTCTGAATTCAGCATCATGAATCATGAAGTGAAAATCACGGCCTAGAATTGACATTTCTGAGTTCAGAACCTGGAAATAAGACCTTAGAGACAAGAAATTTGTAGTCAGCAACTTAGACCAAATGTCGCATATGTGATGTCAAAATCATCTCTCATGGTGACACAGGTTGGGAAAAACATGTTCATTCTGAATTAGCATCATGAATCATGAAGTGACAGTCACGGCCTAGAATTGACATTTCTCAGTTCGGGCCCTTGAAATCCGAACTTAGAGACAAGAAATTTGTTGTCAACAATATTGACCAAATGTCGCAAATGTCAGATCTAAAAAATCTCTAATGGTCACACAGGTTGGAAAAAACATGTTCATTCTGAATTCAGCATCATGAATCATGAAGTGATAGGCACGATCTAGAACTGACATTTCTCAGTTCAAACCCTGGAAATACGAACGAAGATACAAGAAATTTGTTGTCAACGGTTTTGACCAAATTTCGCAAATGTTATGTCAAAATCATTACACAATGTCACACAGGTTGGGAAATACATGTTCATTCTGAATTCAGCATCATGAATTGTGATGTTATAGTCCTAAAATGCACATTTCAGTATTCAGAAGCTGGAATTATTACCTCCACGGCAAGAAATTGGTTGTCTACATTTTTGCCCAAAACAGGCAAATGAGTTGTCAAAAATATGTCTCGTGGTCACACAGGTTCGGAAAAACATATTCATTCTGAATTCAGCATCATGAATCATGAAGTGCCTTTCACAGCATAGAATTGACATTTCTGAATTCGGACACTTAAAATATGACCTTAGAGACAAGAAATTTGTTGCCAAACATATGTCCAAATGTTGCATATGTGATGTCAAAATCATCTCACATGGTCACACAGGTTGGAAAAACATGTTCATTCTGAATTCAGCATCATGAATTTTGGTATCATAGACCTAGAATGAACGTTTCAGAATTCAGATCCTGGAATTATAACCTCCGAGCCAAGAAATTGTTTATCCCTATTTTTGGCCAAAACATGCAAATGAGATGTCAAAAACATGTCTCATGGTCACACAGTTTTGGAAAAACATGTCCATTCTGAATACAGCATCATGAATCATGAAGTTACAGTCACGGCCTAGAATTGACATTTCTGAGTTCGGACCTTAAAAATACGACCTTAGAGACAAGAAATTTGTTGTCAATAGTTTTGACCAAATGTCGCAAATGTGATATCTAAATCATCTTTCATGGTCACACATGTTGGGAAAAACATGTTCATTCTGAATTCAGCATCAAGAATTGTGATGTTATAGACCTAGAATGCACATTTCAGAATTCAGAACCTAGAATTATTACCTCTGAGGCAAGAAATTGGTTGTCTACATTTTTGCCCAAAACAGGCAAATGAGTTGTCAAAAACATGTCAGGTGGTCACAGAGTTTCGGAAAAACCTGTTCATTCTGAATTCAGCATCATAAATCATGAAGTGAAAATCACGGCCTAGAATTGACATTTCTGAGTTCAGAACCTGGAAATATGACCTTAGAGACAAGAAATTTGTAGTCAACAATTTTGACCTAATGTCGCATATATCATGTCAAAATCATCTCTCATGGTGACACAGGTTGGGAAAAACATTTCCATTCTGAATTCAGAATCATGATTTATGATGTCATAGTCATAGACCTAGAATTCACATTTCAGAATTCAGAACCTGGAATTATTACCTCTGAGTCAAGAAATTGGTTGTCTACATTTTTGCCCAAAACAGGCAAATGAGATGTCAAAAACATTTCTCGTGGTCAGCAGGTTCAGAAAAACATGTCCATTCTGAATTAAGCATTATGAATAGTGATGTCTTAGTCCTGGAATGCACATTTCAGGATTCAGAACCGGGAATATTTACCTCAGAGGCAAGAAATTGGTTGTCTACATTTTTGCCCAAGACAGGCTAATGAGTTGTCAAAAATATGTCTCGTGGTCACACAGGTTTGGAAAAACATATTCATTCTGAATTCAGCATCATTAATAATGAACTGACAGTCACAGTCTTGAATTGAGATTTCTGAGTTCAGACCCTGAAAATACGACCTTAGAAACAAAAAATTTGTTGTCAAACATTGTGACTAAATGTCGCTTATGTGATGTGAAAATCATCTCTCATGGTAACACAAGATGAGAAAAACATGTTCATTCTGAATTCAGCATCATGAATCATGAAGTGACAGGCATGGTCTAGAATTGAAATTTCTGAGTTCGGACCATGGAAGTACGACCGAAGAGACAAGAAATTTGCTGACAACCATTTGACCAAATGTCGCAAATGTGATGTCAAAATCATCACTCATGGTCACACTGGTTGGGAAAAACATGTTCATTCTGAATTCAGCAAAATGAATTGTGATGTCATAGACCTAGAATGCACATTTCAGAATTCAGAACATGGAATTATAACCTTCGAGGCAAGAAATTGGTTGTGTACATTTTTGCCCAAAACAGGCAAATGAGATGTCTAAAACATGTATCGTGGTCACACAGGTTCGGAAAAACATGTTCATTCTGAATTCTGCATCATGAATCATGAAGTGACAGTCACGGTCTTGAATTGACATTACTGAGTTCAGACCCTGGTAATACGACCTTAGAGACAAGAAATTTGTTGTCAAACATTTTGACCAAATGTTGCTTATGTGATGTGAAAATCATCTCTCATGGTGACACATGATGGGAAAAACATGTTCATTCTGAATTCAGCTTCATGAATCATGAAGTGACAGTCACGGCCTAGAATTGACATTTCTGAGTTCAGACTCTCAAAATACGACCTTAGAGACAAGAAATTGGTTTTCAACAGTTTTGACCAAATGTCGCTTATGTGATGTAAAAATCATCACTCAATGTCACACAGGTTGGGAAAAACATGATCATTCTGAATTCAGCATCATGAATTGTGATGTAATAGTCCTAAAATACACATTTCAGAATTTAGAATCTGGAATTTAGAAGCTGGAATTATTACCTCAACGGCAAAAAATTGGTTGTCTACATTTTTGCCCAAAACAGCAAATGAGATGTCTAAAACATGTCTCGGGGTCTCACAGGTTTGGAAAAACATGTCCATTCTGAATTCAGCATCATGAATCCTGAAGTGACAGTCACGGCCTAGAATTGACATTTCTGAGTTCAGAAACTTGAAATACGAACATAAAGACACTAATTTGTTGTCAAAATTTTGACCAAATGTCACTAATGTGATACTATATTATCTCTCATGGTCACACAGGTTGGGAAAAACATGTTCATTCTAAATTCAGAATCATGAATTATGAAGTGACAGTCACGGCCTAGAGTTGTCGTTTCTGAGTTCAGACCCTGGAAATACGACCTTAGAGAATAGAAATTTGTTTTCAACAGTTTTGATCAAATGTCACAAATGTGATGTCAAATCATCTCTCATGGTCACACAGGTTGGGATAAACATGTTTATCTGAATTCAGCATCATGAATTATGAATTCATATTTCAGAATTCAAAAGCTGGAATTATTACCTCCAAGTGAAGAAATTTGTTGTCGACATTTTTGACCAAAACAGGAAAACGAGATGTCAAAAACATGTCTCGTGGTCACACTGGTTTGGAAAAACTTGTCCATTCTGAATTAAGCTTCATGAATCATGAAGTGACAGTCACGGCATAGAATTGACATTTCTGAGTTCAGAACCTTGAAATACGACCTTCAGACAAGAAATTTGTTGTCAACTCTTTTGACCAAATGTCGCATATGTGATGTCGAAATCATCTCTCATGGTCACACAGGTTGGGAAAAACATGTTCATTCTAAATAGAGCATCATGAATTATGAAGTTACAGTCAAGGTCCGGAATTGACATTTCTGAGTACAAACCCTGGAAATACGACCTTAGAGACAAGAAATTTATTGTCAACAGTTTAGAACAAATGTCGCAAATGTGATGTCTATATCATCTCTCATGGTCACAGAGGCTGGGAAAAACATGATCATTCTGAATTCAGCATCATGAGTTGTGATGTCATAGTTCTAGAATGCACATTTCAGAATGCAGAACCTTGAATTATTACCTCCGCGGCAAAATATTGGTTGTCTACATTTTTGCCCAAAACAGGCAAATGAGATGAGAAAAATATGTCTCGTGGTCACACAGGTTTGGAATAAAATGTCCATTCTGATTTCAGCATCATGAATTTTGATGTCAGAATCATATTTTTAGAATTCACATTTCAAAATCCGCAAAGGAAACACAGAAACCTATAAAAAATGAAATAAAATTCTATATTGATAAAGCTCTACATTTTATTCTAAAATTCTAATACTCTAAATTCTGAATTCCAAAATTCTTAATTCTGTATTCTAAATTCTAATAATCTAAATTCTATATCCTAGAATTATAAATTCTAAAATCTAAAATCCTAAATTCCATATGCTATAATTCTAAATTCTATATTCTAAAATAATACAATCTAAATTCTAAATTTTAAAATTCTATATTCTATATTCTAAAATTCAAACATATAAAAATCTAAAATACTAAACTCAAAATACTATAAATTTATATTTCTTATTCTAAATTTCTTTATTCCATATTCTTTTTTTTTTGGTTTTTGGGTCACACCTGGCAGTGCTCAGGGGTTATTCCTGGCTCCATACTCAGAAATTGCTCCTGGCAGGCACAGG
Organism: Suncus etruscus; assembly: GCF_024139225.1. NCBI lineage: Eukaryota > Metazoa > Chordata > Mammalia > Eulipotyphla > Soricidae > Suncus > Suncus etruscus. The sequence goes on along the minus strand of NW_026060330.1, from coordinate 141,524 downwards.
GGACCATATGGGGCGCCGGGATTCGAACTGATGACCTCCTGCATGAAAGGCAAACGCCTTACCTCCATGCTATTTCTCCGGCCCCTATTGCATATTCTTATATTCTATATTCTAAAATTCTAAATTCCATATGCTAATAATCTAAATTATATATTTTAATTTCTAAACTCTAAAATTCTATATTCTATATTCTAGCATTCAAACTTCTAAAATTCTAAATTACAGTTTCTAAAATTCTAAATTATATATTTTAAAATTCTAAATTCTATAATTTTATATAATCGATTCTAAAATTCCAGTTCTAAATTCTAAAATTCTAAATTGTATTTTCTACAATTCTAAATTCTATATTCTAAAATTCTACATTCCAATTTCTAAAATTCTAAATTCTATATTCTAAAATTTTGCATTCTAAATACTAAAATTCTAAATTCTATATTCTAAAATTCTGCATTCTAAATTCTAAAATTCTAAGTTCTATATTTTAAATCTAAATTCTAAATTCCATATTCTAAAATTCTAAATTCTACATTTTAATTCTAAATTCTAAAATTCTATATTCTATATTCTGAAATTCAAACTTCTAAAATTCAAAATTTCTAAATTCTATATTCTAAAATGTTAAATTCCTTATTCTAAAATTCTATGTTCTATGTTCTTATATTCTAAATTCTAAAATTCTAAATTCCGAATGCTATAATTTAAATTATAAATTCTAAAATTTTACATTTTATATACTAAAATTCTATATTCTTCATTTTTAATTCTAAAATCTAAACTCTAAATTCTAAAATTCTAAATCCCATATTCTAATATTCTAAATTCTATATCTTAAAATTTTACATTCTACATTTTTAAATGCTAAAATTCTAAGTAGTATATTCTAAAATTCTACATTCTAAATTATAAAATTCTAATTCATATATTCTAAAATTCTAAATTCCATGATTTACATTCTAAATTCTTCTATTCTATATGCTATATATTAAATTCTTAGTTCGCAAATCCTTAAAATCTAATTCAATATTCTAAAATTTTAAATACCGTATTATAAATTCAATGTTTTATATTCTTATATTCTATATTCTGAAATTCAAAATTCTGAAATTCTAAAATTCTATATTCAAAATTCTAAAATTTAGAATTTAGATTTAATATATATAATTGATAATATTAGAATTTCGAATGTAGAATTTTAGAATATAGATTTTAGAATTTTAGGATTGAGAATGCAGAATATTAGAATATAAAATTTAGAATTATAGAATTTGGAATGTAGAATTTTAGAATATAGAATTTAGAAGAGTAGAATATAGTATTTAGAATTTTAGAATTTAGAATTAGAACTTAGAATGGAATTTTAGAATCGATTATATAGAACTTTAGAATTTCAAATTTTAAAATATAGAATTTAGATTATTGAAAACAGAATTTAGAATTTTAGAATTTTAGAAGTTTGAATTTTAGAATATAGAATATAGAATTTTAAAGTTTATAATTTAAAATATTGAATTTAGAATATTAACATATGGTATTTAGAATTTTAGAATTTAGAATATAAGAATATAGAACATTGAACATTAGAATAAAGAATATATACTTTTAGAATTTAGAATTTTAGAATTTCAGAAGTTTGAATTTTAGAATATAGAATATAAAATTTTAGAATTTAGAATATTGAATTTTAAAACTTAGAATGTATTATTTTAAATTTAGAAACTTAGATTTTAGATGAGGAATAAGAATATTAGTATATAGATTTTAAAAATAGAGCATTTAGAATATAAGAAGATAGAAATTAGAATTTTAATTATGCAATTCATAATTTTAGAATGTAGTGTGTAGATTTGAAAATATAGAATAGAGAATTTTAGAATTTAGAATGTATAAATATAGAATATAGAATTTAGAATATTATAATTTAAAATTTAATATTTTAGCTTAAAAATTTAGAATTTAGACCTTTTCAATATCAAATTTAGAATTTTAGATATGGAATTTAGAATTTATATTTAGAATATAGAATTTAAAATTTTGGAATTTAGAGTGTAGAATTTTAGAATATAGAATTTAGAATTTTAGAATGTAGAATATAGAATTTTAGAATTTAGTATGTCGTTTTTAGAATATATAATTTAGAATTTAAAATTTGATTATATAGAATTTAGAATATTTGAATTTGGAAGTTAAAATTTTAGCATATGGGGGCAGGGTGGTGGCGCTGGAGGTAAGGTGCCTGCCTTACCTGCGCTAGCCTAGGAGACGGACCGCGGTTCGATCCCCCGGCGTCCCATATGGTCCCCCAAGCCAGGAGCGACTTCTGAGCGCATAGCCAGGAGTAACCCCTGAGCGTTACCGGGTGTGGCCCAAAAACCAAAAAAAAAAAAAAATTTTAGCATATGGAATTTAGAATTTTAAAGTTTAGAATATAAGAATTTAGAACATATAATTTATAATATGGTATTTAAAATTTTAGAATATTGAATTAGAATTTTAGAATTTTCTAAGTTAGAATTTTAGGATATAGCATATAGAATAATAGACTTTAGAATTTTAAAATAAAGAATGTAGAATATTAGAATATAGAATTTAGAATATTTGTATTTAGAAGGCAAAATTTTGGAATATAGAATTTAGAATTTTAGAATTTGGAATGTAGAATTTTAGAATATAGAATATAAGATCGTAGAATATAAAATTTAGCATTTTAGAATTTAGAATTAGTATTTAGATTTTGAATTTTAGAATCGATTATATAAAATTTTAGAATTTTGAATATTAATATATAACATTTAGAATATTAGAAAATGGAATTTAGAATTTTAGAATTTCAGAAGTTTGAATATTAGAATATAGAATATAGAATTATAGAAGTTAGAATTTAGAATTTTAGAATTTAGAATGTATTATTTTAGAATATAGAATTTAGAATTTTAGCATTATTAATGTAGAATGTACAATTCTATGATATAGAATTTAGTATATTAGAATATGGAAATAAGGATTTTAGAATTTAGACTTTAGAGTTTAGAATTTAGAATGTACGATTTAGAATTTTAGTATATAGAACTTATAATTTTAGAATTTGGAATTTAAATTTTAGCATTAGGTATTTAGAATTTTAGAATTTATAATATAAGAATATAGAACATAGAATTTTAGAATAAGGAATTTAACAATGTAGAATATTGAATTTAGATTTTTTGAATTTTAGAAGTTTTAATTTTAGAACATAGAACATAGAATTTTAGAATTTAGAATTTTAGAATATGGAATTAAGAATTTAGATTTAAAATTTAGAATATTAGTATTTTAGTATTTAGAATGTAGAATTTTAGAATATAGAATTTAGAATTTTAGTATTTAGAAGGCAACATTTTAGAATATAGAATTTAGAATATTAGTATTTAGAATGCAAAATTATAGTATATAGAATTTAAAATTGTAGAATGTAGAATTTTAGAATATAGAATTATAGTTTTAGAATTTAGAATGCAGAATTTTAGAATATAGAATTTAGAACTTTAGGAAATGGAATTTAGAATTTTAGAATTTTAGAAGTTAGAATGTTAGAATATAGAATATAGAATTTTAGAGTTTAGAATTTAAAATGTAGAATTTAGAATTTCAGCATATGAAATTTAAAATTTTAGAATTTAGAATATAAGAATATAGAACATAGAATTTTAGAATAAGGAATATAAAATTTTAGAATTTTGAATTTAGTATTTTAGAATTTCTGAATTTTGAATTTTAGAATATAGAATATAGAATTTTAGGATTTAGAATATAATTTTAAAACTTTGAATTTATTATTTTAGAATATAAAATTTAGAATTTTATCATATGGTATTTAGAATTTTAGAATTTAGAATTGTAGGATATAGAAGTTAGATTATTAGAATTTAGAATACAGAATTAAGAATTTTGGAATTCAGAATTTAGAGTCTTAGAATTTTAGAATAAAATGTAGAGCTTTATCAATATAGTATTTTATTTCATTATTTATAGGTTTCTGTGTTTCCTTTGTGGATTTTGGGCCCCAGCAGGTAACATGAATTGGTGACACCTGGCTATGGACTCAGAAATTGTTCCGTGTTTTGGGAACCCGATGAGATGCAGTGTCATGGAACCACAGTCTGTCCTTGGCTGTCACTGGCCAGGCTGATGCCAACACTTGCACCCCCACAATCCCAAGTAATGATGAATTATAGAATTTAGAATTGTAGGAATTTCCCATTTAGATAGTGAGAATTTAGAAGTTCAGACTCTAGAATTTAGAATGTTCGAGTTTATAAATCAAAGTTTGTCTTATTGCATTTTAGAATCAAATTTATAATTACCTTTTTAGAAAGTAGAATCTTAGATTTTATAATAAAGAAATAAGAATTCTAGAATATTGATTTTAGAATTAGAGCATTTAGAATTTAAGAAGATAGAAATTAGAATTTTAGACTATGTAATTCAAAATTTTAGAAAATACTAAGTAGATTTGAGAATATAGACTTGAGAATTTGAGAATTTAGAATGTAGAATTTTAGAATATCGAATTTAGAATTTTACAATTTAGAATATAAAACTATAGCTTAAAGAATTTAGAATTTAGATTTATATATAGAATTTAGAATTTTAGAATATGGAATTATAATTTAGACTTTAGAATATAGAATTAAACATTTTAGAATATAGAGTTTAGAATTTTAGAATATAGTATTTAGAATTCTAGAATAGAAAATGTAGAATTTTAGAATACAAAATTTCAAATTTTAGAATATGGAATATAGGATTTTAGATTTTAGAATGTCGATTTTAGAATAAAGAATTTAGAATTTAAAATTTGAGTATATAGAATTTAGAATTTTTGAATTTTGAATTCAATATTTAGCAAAGGGAATTTAGAATTTTAGAACTTACAATATAAAAATATAGATATAGAATTTATAATATGGTATTTAAAATTTTAGTATATTGAATTAGACTTTTAGGATTTTCAAAGTTTGAATTTGAGAATATAGCATATAGAACAGTAGAATTTAAAATTTAAAATATAGAATTTGGATTTTAGAATATATGAATTAGAATTTTATAATTTAGAATGTAGAATTTTAGCTTATAGAATTTAGAATTTTAGTATTTAGAATTATAGATTTTGGAATGTAGAATTCTAGAATATAGAATGTAGAATTGTAAAATATAGAATTTAGAATTTTAGAATTTAGAATTAGAACTTAGAATTTGAATTTTAGAATCGATTATATAGAATTTTAGAATTTTGAATTTTTAAATATAGAATTTAGAATATTAGAAAATGGAATTTAGAATTTTAGAATTATAGAAGTTTGAATTTTAGAATATAGAATATAGAATTTTAGAGTTTAGAATATAAAATATAGAATTTACATTTTTAGCATATGAATCTTAGAATTTTAGAATTTAAAATATAAGAATATAGAACATAGAATTTTAGAAAAAGAAATTTAAAAGTTTAGAATTTTGAATTAGAATTTTAGAATTTCAGAAATTTGAATTTTAGAATATAGAATATAGAATTTTAGAATTTAAAATATAGAATATAGAATTTTAGAATTTAGAATGTTAATTTTAGTATATAGAATTTAGAATTTTAGCATTTTAAAATGTAGAATGTAGAATTTTATGATATAGAATTTAGAATATTAGAATACGGAAATTAGGATTTTAGAATTTTGACTTTAGAGTTTAAAATTTGGAATGCAGAATTTAGAATCTTAGTAATTAGAACTTAAAATTTAAAATTTGACATTTAAATTTTAGCATTAGGAATTTAGAATTTTAGAATTTTGAATTTAGAATTTTTCAATTTTAGATGTTTGAATTTTAGAACATAGAACATAGAATTTAGAATTTAAAATTTAGAATTTAGAATTTTAGAATATGGAATTTAGATTTAAAATATAGAGTTTAGAATTTTAGAATTTAGAATGTACAATTTTAGAATATATAATTAGAATTTAGAATTTAGAATGCAGAATTTTTGACTATAGAATTTAGAATTTTAGAATACAGAACGTAGAATTTTAGAATATAGAATTTAAAATTTTGGAATATGGAATATAGAATTTTAGAATTTAGAGTGTCGATTTTAGAATATAGAATTTAGAATTTTAGAATACAGAATGTAGTATTTTAGAATATAGAATTTAGAATTTTAAATTATGGAATATAGAATTTTAGAATTTAGAATGTCGATTTTACAATTTAGAATATAGAATTTCATATATGAGTATATAAAATTTAGAATTTTTGAATTTGGAATATATAATTTTAGCATATGGAATTTAGAATTTTAGAAATTAGAATATAAGAATATAGAACATAGTACTTTAGAATAAGGTATTTAACATTTTAGAATATTGAAGTTAGAATTTTTGAATTTTGGAAGTTTGTATTTTAGAATATAGAATATAGAATTTTAGAATTTATAATATTAAAATATAGCATTTAGAATTTTAGAATTTAGAATTTAAAACTTTAGCTTAAACAATTTAGAATTTAGATGTTTACAACATAGAATTTATAACTTTAGAATATGGAATTTAGAATTTACACTTTAGAATATAGATTTAAAATTATAGAATTTAGAGTGTAGAATTTTAGAATATAGAATGTAAAATTTTAGTTAATAAAATTTAGAATTCTGGAAAATGGAATATAGGATTTTAGAATTTAGAATGTCAATATTAGAATATAAATATAAAATTTAAAATTTGAGTATATAGATTTACAATTTTTGAATATGGAATTTAGAATTTAGATTTTAGAATCTAAATAAGGTATTTAAAATTTTAGAATATTGAATTAGACTTTTAGGATTTTCGATGTTAGAAGTTTAGAATATAGCATATAGAATAGTAGAATATACGAATTAGAATTTTAGAATTTTGAATCTAGAATTATAGAATACAGAATTAAAATTTTAGCACTTTCAAATGTAGAATTTTAGAATTTAGAATGTAGAATTTTAGAATATAGAATTTAATTTTAGTATTTAGAATGCAGAATATTAGAATATAAAATTTAGAATTATAGAATTTGGAATGTAGAATTCTAGAATATTGAATTTAGAATTGCAGAATATAGAATTTAGAATTTTAGAATTTAAAATTAAAACTTGAATTTGAATTTTTAAATTGGTTATATAGAATTTCAGAATTTCGAAATTCAAAATATAGAATATAGAATATAGAATTTTAGAAAATGGAATTTAGAGTTTTAGAATTATAGAAGTTTGAATTTTAGAATATAGAATATAGAATTTTAGAGTATAGACTTAAAAATGTACAATTTACAATTTTAGCATATGGAACTTAGAATTTTAGTATTTAAAATATAAGAATATTGAACATAGAATTTTAGAATAAGGAATTTAAAATTATAGAATATTGAATTTAGAATTTAAGAATTTCAGAAATTTGAATTTTAGACTATAGAATATAGAATTTTAGTATTTAGAATTTAGAATTTTAGAATTTAGAGTGTATTATTATAAAATATAGAATTTAGAATTTTAGCATTTTAAACGTAGAATGTAGAATTTTAAAATTTGAATTTAAATTTTAGCATTAGGAATTTAGAATTTTAGAATTTAGAATATAAGTACATAGAACATAGAGTTTTAGAATAAGGAATTTAACATTTCAGAATTTTGATTTTAAATTTTTCAATTTTAGAAGTTTGAATTTTAGAACATAGAATTTAGAATTTAAAATTTAGAATTTAGAATTTTAGAATATGGAATTTAGAATTTAGATTTAAAATATAGTATTTAGAATTTTAGTATTCAGAATGCAAAATCATAGAATATAGAATTTAGAATTTAAGAATGTAGAATATAGAATTTTAGAATATAGAAGTAGAATTTAGAATTTAGAATGCAGAATTTTAGAATATAGAATTTAGAACTTTAGAAAATGGAATTTAGAATTTTAGAAGTTAGAATGCTAGAATATAGAATATAGAATATAGAAGTTTAGAGTTTAGAATTTAATAAATAGAATTTAGAATTTTAGTATATGGAATTTAAAATTTTTAAATTTAGAATATAATAATATAGAACATAGAATTTAGAATACAGAATTAAGAATTTTGGAGTTTCGAATTTAGAGTCTTAGAATTTTAGAATAAAATGTAGAACTTTAACAATATAAAAATTTATTTCATTATTTATAGGTTTCTGTGTTTCCTTTGCGGATTTTGGGCCCCAGCAGGTGACGTGAATTGGTTTCACCTGGCGATGGATTCAGAAATTGTTCCGTGTTTTGGGAACCCGATGGGATGCAGGGTCATGGAACCACTGTCTGTCCTTGGCTGTCACTGGCCAGGCAGATGCCAACACTTGCACCTCCACAATCCCAAGTAATGTAGAATTTTAGAATTAAGAATTGTAGGAATTTACAAATTAGATTGAGAGAATTTAGAAGTTCAGACTCTAGAATTTAGAGTGTTCGAGATTATAAATCTAAGTTTGTTTTATCGCATTTTAGAATCGAATTTATAATTTCCTTTTTAGAATGTAGAATCTTAGATTTTAGAATATAGAAATAAGAATCCTAGAATATTAATTTTAGAATTAGAGCATTTAGAATTTAAGAAGATAGAAATTAGAATTTTAGACCATGTAATTCAAAATTTTAGAATGTAGTATGTAGATTTGAGAATTTAGAATTGAGAATTTTAGAATTCAGAATGTAGAATTTTAGACTATAAAATTTAGAATTTTAGAATTTAGAATTTAAAACGTTAGCTTAAAGAATTTAGAATTTAGAATTTAGATTTTTACAATATAGAATTAAGAATTTTAGAAATGTAATTTAGAATTTAGATTTTAGAATGTAGAATTGAACATTTTAGAATTTAGAGTGCAGAATTTTAGAATATAGAATTTAGAATTTTAGAATAGACAATGTAGAATATTAGAATATAGAATTTAGAATTTTAGAATATGGATATTGAATTTTAAAATATAGATTGTCGATTTTAGAATATAGAATTTAAAATTTAAAGATGAGTCTATAGAATGTAGAATTCGTCAATTTGGAATTCAAAATTTTAGCATATGGAATTTAGAATTTAGAATATAAGAATACAGATATAGAATTTATAATATGGTATTTTAAATTTTAGAATATTGAATTAGATATTTAGGATTTTCGAAATTAGAATTTTAGAATATAGCATATAGAATAGTTGAATTTAGAATTTAAAATATAGAATTTAGAATTTTAGAATATATGAATTAGAATTTTAGAATTTAGAATGTAGAATTTTAGAATATAGAAATTAGAATAATAGCATTTTAAAATGTAGAATTTTAGAATTTAGTATGTAGAATTTTAGAATATAGAATTTAGAATTTTAGAATGCAGTATTTTGAATATAAAATTTAGAATTATAGAATTGGAATGTAGAATTCTAGAAAATAGAATTTAGAATTGTAGAATATAAAATTTAGAATTTTAGAATTGAATATTAGAACTTAGATTTTGAATTTTAGAATCGATTATATAGAATTTCAGAATTTCGAATTTTAAATATAGAATTTAGCATTTTAGAACATGGAATTTACAATTATAGAATTATAAAAGTTTGAATTTTAGTATATAGAATATAGAATTTTAGAGTTTAGAATTTAAAATATAGAATTTAGAATTTTAGTATATGAAACTTAGAATTTTAGAATTTCAGAATTTTGAATTTTAGAATATAAAATATAGAATTTGGAATTTAGAATTTAGAATTAGAATTTTAGAATTTAGAGTGTTTTATTATAGAATATAGAATTTTAGCATTTTAAATATAGAATGTAGAATTTTATGATATAGAATTTAGAATATTAGAATATGGAAATTAGGATTTTAGAACTTAGACTTTAGAGTTTAGAATTTAGAAAGTAGAATTTAGAATTTATTATATGGAACTTAAAATTTTAGAATTTGGAATTTAAATTTTAGCATCTTTCAATTTTAGAAGTTTGAATTTTAGAACATAGAACATAAATTTTAGAATTTAAAATTTAGAATTTTTAGAATATGGAATTTAGAATTTAGATTTAAAATATAGAATTTAGAATTTAGAAAGTAGAATTTTAGAATATAGAATTGAGAATTTTAGTATTTAGAATCAAAATTTTAGAATATAGAATTTAGAATTTTAGTATATAGAGTGCAAAATAATAGAATATAGAATTTAGAATTTTAGAATTTAGAATGTAGAATTTTAGAATATAGAATTAGAATTTTAGAATTTAGAATGCAGAATTTTAAATATAGAATTTAGAACTTTAGAAAATGGAATTTAGAATTATAGAATTTTAGAAGTTAGAATGTTAGAATATAGAATATAGAAATTTAGAGTTTAGAATTTAAAACATAAAATTTAGAATTTTGGTATATAGAATTTAAAATTTTAGAATTTAGAATATAAGATATAGAACATAGAACTTTAGAATACGGAATTTAAAATTTTATAATTTCGAATTTTATAATTTCAGAAGTTTAAATTTTAGAATATAGGATATAGAATTTTAAATTTAGAATATAGAATTTTAGAACTTTGAATGTATTATTTTAGAATATAGAATTTAGAATTTTAGCATATGCAATTTAGAATTTTAGAATTTAGAATTTACTATTGTAGGATATAGAAGTTAGATTCTTAGAATTTAGAATACAGAATATAGATTTTAGAATTAGAGCATTGAGAATTTAAGAAGATAAAAAGTAGAAATTTAGACTATGTAATTCTAAATTTTAGAATGTAGTATGTAGATTTGAGAATATAGACTTGAGAATTTTAGAATTGAGATTGTAGAATTTTAGAATATAGAATTTAGAATATTAGTATACAGAATGTAAAAATTTAGAATATAAAATTAGAATTTTAGAATATGTAATATAGAATTTTAGAATTTAGAGTGTCGATATTAGAATATAGAATTTAGAATTTAAAATACAGTATGTAGTCATTTAGAATATAGAATTTAGAATTGTAGTATACAGAATGTATAAATTTAGAATATAGAAATTAGAATTTTAGAATATGTAATATAGAATTTTAGAACTTAGAGTGTCGATATTAGAATATAGAATTTAGAATTTAAAATACACTATGTAGTATTTCAGAATATAGAATTTAGAATTATAAATTATAGAATATAGAATTTTAGAATTTAGAATGTTGATTTTAGAATATAGAATATAGAATTTAAAATATGAGTATATAGAATTTAAAATTTTTGAATTTGAAATTTAAAATTTTAGCTATTGAATTTATAATTTTAGAATTTATAATATAAGAATACAGATCATAGAATTTATAATATGGTATTTATAATTTTAGAATATTGAATTAGAATTTCAGAAGTTAGAATTTGAGAATATAGCATAGAGAATAGTAGAATTCAGAATTTAAAATATAGAATTTAGAATATTAGCATATATGACTTAGAATTTTAAAATTTAGAATTTAGTTTTTTAAAGAAAAGAATTTATAATTTTAGCATTTTATAATACAAAATGTAGAATTTTATAATATAGTATTTAGAATATTAAAATATGAGATTTCGAATTTTAGAATTTAGAGTTTAGATTTTTGAATTTGGAATTAAGAATTTAGAAAATTAGTATATAGAACTTAAAATTTTAGAATTTGGATTTAAATATTAGCATTAGGAATTTAGAATTCTTGAATTTAGAATATAAGAATGTAGGACATATAATTTTAGAATAAGGACTTTAACATTTTAGAATTTAAATTTAGAATTTTTGAATTTTAGAAGTTTGAATTTTAGAATATACAATATAGAATTTTAGAATTTAGAATATAAAATATAGAATTTAGAATTTTAGAATATGGAATTTAGAATTTAAATTTAAATTATAGATTTTAGAATTTTAGAATTTAGAATGCAGTATTTTAGTATATAGAAATCAGTATTTTAGAATTTGGAATGTAGAATTTTAGAATATAGAATTGTAGAATATAGAATTTAGAATTTTAGAATTTAGAATTAGAATTTAGAATTAGAATTTTAGAATTGATTATATAGAATTTTAGAATTTCGAATTTCAAATTTTAAAATATAAATTTTAGAATTATAGAAAATTTAATTTAAAATTAAAGAATTTTAGAAGTTTGAATTTTAGAATATAGAATTTTATAGTTTAGTTTTTAAAATATAGAATTAGAATTTTGCATATGGAACTTAGAATTTTAGAATTTAGTATATAGAATATAGAACATAGTATTTTAGAATAAGGAATTTAACATCTTATAATTTTGAATTTAAAATTTTAGAATTTCAATGTTTGTATTTTAGAATATAGAATATAGAATTTTAAAACTTAGAATTTAAAGATAGAATTTTAGAATATGGAATATAGAGTTTTAGAATGTCGAGTTTAGAATATAGAATTTAGTTTTTAAAATTTGAGTATATAGAATTTAGAATTTTTGAATTTAGAATTTAAAATTTTAACATATGCAGTTTAGAATTTTATAATTTAGAATATAAGAAATAGAACATACAATTTATAATATGGTATTTAAAATTTTAGAATATTGTATTAGAATTTTAGAATATAGCATATAGAATAGTAGAATTTAGAATAAAAATATAAAATTTAGAATTTTAGAATATATGAATTAGAATTTTAGAATTTCGAATGTAGAATTTTAGAATATAGAATTTAGAATTTTAGCATTTTAAATGTAGAATGTAGAATTTTATAATATAGAATTTAGAACATTAGAATATGGAATTTAGAATTTTACAATATGGAATTTAGAATTTAGATTTAAATAATAGAATTTAGAATATTAGAATTTAGAATGCAGAATATTAGAATTTTAGTATATAGATATTAAAATTTTATAATCTGGATTTTAAATTTTAGCATTAGGAATTTAGTATTTTAGAATTTAGAATATAAGAATATAGAACATAGAATTTTAGAAAATGGAGTTTAACATTTTAGAATTTTGAATTTAGAAGTTTAGTATTTTAGAAGTTTGAATTTTAGAATATACGATATAGAATTTTAGAATTTAGAATTTAAAATATAGAATTTAGAATTTTAGAATTTAGAATGCAAAATTATAGAATATAGAATAAAGAATTTTAGAATATGAAATGTAGAATTTTAGAATATAGAATTTAGAATTGTAGAATTAAGAATTCATAATTTTAGAATTTAGAATTGGAATTTTAGAATAGATTATATAGAATTTTACAATTTCAAATTTTAAAATATAGAATTTAGAATTTTAGAAAATGGAATTTAGATTTTTAGAATGTTAGAAGTTTGAATTATACTATATAGAATATAGAATTTTAGAGTTTAGAATTTAAAATATAGAATTTAGAATTTTAGCATATGGAATTTAGAATTTTAGAATTTAGAATATAGGAATATAAAACATAGAATTTTAGTATAAGGAATTTAATATTTTAGAATTCTAAATTTAGAATTTTAGAATTTCAGAAGTTTGAATTTTTGAATATAGAATATAGAATTTTAGAATTTAGATATTAGAATATAGAATTTTAGTACTTAGTATGTATTATTTTAGGATATAGAATTTAGAATTTTAGCATATGCAATTTAGAAGTTTAGAATTTAGAATTGTAAGATATCAAATTTAGATTCTTAGAATTTAGAATACAGAATTAAGAATTTTGGAATTCAGAATTATGAGTCTTAGAATTTTAGAATAAAATGTAGAGCTTTATCAATATAGAAATTTATTTCATTATTTATAGGTTTCTGTGTTTCCTTTGTGGATTTTGGGCCCCAGCAGGTGACGTGAATTGGTGACACCTGGCGATGGACTGAGAAATTGTTCCGTGTTTTGGGAACCCAATTGGATGCAGGGTCATGGAACCACAGTCTGTCCTTGGCTGTCACTGGCCAGGCAGATGCCAACACTTGCACTCCCACAATCCCAAGTAATGTAGAATTATAGAATTTAGAATTGTAGGAATTTCCAATTTAGAATGTGAGAATTTAGAAGTTCAGACTCTAGAATTAAGAATGTTCGAGTTTAGAAATCAAAGTTTGTTTTATTGCATTTTAGAATCGAATTTATAATTTCCTTTTTTGAATGTAGAATCTTATATTTTAAAATATAGAAATAAGAATTTTAAAATATAGATTTTAGAATTAGAGCATTTAGAATTTAAGAAGATAGAAATTAGAATTTTAGACTATGTGTAATTCAAAATTTTAAAATGTAGTATGTAGATTTGAGAATATAGAATTGAGAATCCTGGTATTGAGAACGTAGAATTTTAGAATATAGAATATTGAATTTTAGAATTTAGAATTTAAAACTTTAGCTTAAAGAATTTAGAATTTAGGGGCCGGAGAGATAGCATGGAAGTAAGGCATTTGCCTTTCATGAAGGAGGTCATCGGTTCGAATCCCGGCGTCCCATATGGTCCCCCGTGCCTGCCAGGAGCAATTTCTGAGCATGGAGCCAGGAATAACCCCTGAGCACTGCCGGGTGTGACCCAAAAACCACAAAAAAATTAGAATTTAGATGTTTACAATATAGAATTCAGAATTTTAGGATATGGAATGTAGATTTTAGATTTTAGAATATAGAATTGAAAATTTTAGAATTTAGAATGCATACTTTTAGAATATAGAATTCAGAATTTTAGAATATGGAATGTAGAATTTTAGAATATAGAATTAGAATTTTAGAATTTAGAATTTAAAACTTTAGCTTAAAGAATTTAGAAATTTGATGTTTAAAATATAGTATTTAGAATTTTAGAATATGGAATTTAGAATTTAGATTTTAGAATATAGAATTGAAAATTTTAGAATTTAGAGTGCAAAATTTTAGAATATAGAATTTAGAATTTTAGAATAAAGAATGTAGAATTTTAGAATATAGAATTTAGAATTTTAGAATATGGAACATAGAATTTTAGAATTAGAGTGTCGATTTTAGAATATAGAATTTCGAATTTGAAATTTGAATATATAGAATTTAGATTTTTGAATTTGGAAATTAAAATTTTAGCATATGGAATTTAGAATTTTAGAATTTATAATGTAGAATTTTAGAATATAGAATTTAGAATTTTAGTATTTTGAATGCAAAATTTTAGAATATTGTATTTAGAATTTTAGAATTCGGAATGTAGAACTTTAGAATATAGAAATTAGAATTGTAGAATATTGAATTTAGAATTTTAGAATTTAGAATTAGAGTGTATAATTTGAATTTTCGAATCGATTATATAATATTTTAGAATTTCGAATTTTAAAATATAGGATTTAGAATTTTAGTAAATGGAATTTGAATTTTAGGATTTTAGACGTTTGAATTTTAGAATATAGCATATATAAATTTAGAGTTTAGAATTTAATATATAAAATTTAGATTTTTAGCATATGGAATTTAGAATTTTAGAATTTAGAATATAAGAATATAGAACATAGAATTTTAGAATAAGAATTTAAAATTTTAGAATTTTGAATTTAGAATTTTAGAATTTCTGAAGTCTGAATATTAGAATATAGAATATAGAATTTTAGAATTTAGAATTTAGAATATAGAATTTTAGAACTTAGAATGTATTATTTTAGAATATAGAATTTAGAATATAATCATATGCAATTTAGAATTTTTGAATTTAGAATATAGAATTGTAGGATATTGAATTTAGATTCTTAGAATTTAGAATACAGAATTAAGAATTTTGGATTTCAGAATTTAGAGTCTTAGAATTTTAGAATAAAATGTACAGCTTTATCAATATAGAATTTTATTTCATTATTTATAGGTTTCTGTATTTCCTTTGTGGATTTTGGGCCCCAGCCGGTGACGTGAATTGGTTACACCTGGCTGTCACTGTCCAGGCAGATGCCAACACTTGCACCCCCACAATCCCAAGTAATGTAGAATTTTAGAATTTAGAGTTGTAGGAATTTCCAATTTAGAATATGAGAATTTAGAAATTCAGACTCTAGAATTTAGAATGTTTGAGTTTAGATATCAAAGTTTGTTTTATCGCATTTTAGAATCAAATTTATAATTTCCTTTTTAGAATGTAGAATCTTAGATTTTAGAATATAGAAATAAGAATTCTAGAATATTGATTTTAGAATTAGAACATTTAGAATTTAAGAAGATAGAAATTAGAAAAAAAAGAAAAGTAGTAAAAAGAGAGGAGAGAATAGCAAGGGAATGCTGGTTTGATTGAAAGTGTTCGAAGAATAGAGCCTGTGGTTTAAGTCTGTACGTCTCAGGTACTGCTTCGATGATCTGAATTATCACGTGCTTCAATTCCTAAATGGAGGTATTACCTAGAGATAAAGTGTATGTTAAAGAGTTTTCTCGTGGCCATCTCGTAGTGCATGCAAAGTATGGTATCCCGTGTGGTATCCCGAATTGCCACCTTAGTTTGTCCGCCCTTTTTATCCAAGGGCGCCTGTGGACAGAAAAGCTGAGAGGTTATTTAAAATATAGTAAGATAAAGGCATTAAAAGGTAGTGTTATGGTATGTTGCCATTGCAGTCCGTGATTTCCCTTGGTGTTCTATACTTGTGTTCCTGTATACGAACTCCAAGGGTTTATTGTGGGCTTTTGTTGTAGAAGTCTGATTACCTACCTGTTCTCTCTATGCTACCGTTTCTGTTGTTATTGTTTTCTTTATGGTATATTGTGTAATCAAAATTTTGCATTATTCCTTTTTCATGTATTTTGGACACTGCTCCCACGTATATGTTGACTATTACAGTGTTCGGAGTTTCTACCCTGTTAAACCCTGTTATTTGATTGTTAAGTATTAGTTGTGTATAAAATATGTGTTATAGGTGTTTCAGAATAGTGCTGATTTTAAATTTTAGAAAAAATTTTAACATGTAGAATTTAAAATTTAAAAGTTTGAAAATTTTCCTTTTCTCTATTCTGCTTATTACTTTTTCTCTTTCTCTTCCCCTTTTCTCTCTAAGGTATTTTCTCTTTTCTCTTTCTTCATACCCTTCCCATATACCTTCCCCTTTCTCCCCTCCGGAAATCCAACTATCCCTTTACCCCTCAATCCCATCCAGATCTTCCACCATATTAAAATTTTTCACCCTCAGTTTTTATTCTATTAGGCGGCAGTGTTTGGCTCCCCCCCCCTACTTTTTTTTTGCAGAGGCACAGTGAGCATTGGGGAAGAAAGAGAATTCCTGTGCCTAAGAGTTTCAGAGTTTCTCTATCCTTGAAGCATACCATCATGGGATCAAGCCCTGGCTCCATATATTCTCATTACCCCATCCAAATGCTTTTTTGTGATGCCAGGAAAGTTTCCTCTCAGTTGTATGTGAGGAAATCAAGCCACTGTAGTTAGCAATCTTGGTTTTTGCACAGGTTATAGGTCAGGGACTAGGATAGAGTCTCTAGGTTCTAGACTCAGGTTCCTATCCATCTTTTTTGTGGTGTTCAGTCTTCTATAACACTTGCTCCCTTTTTTTGTTCAGTCCCTAAGCCAAAGCCTAGGATATTATGGATCCAAAGGTTCTGCTCAGTCTCTGTTGCCCAAGTTGGACCTCTGCAATAAGACATCTTGTTTATGTTGATTTTTATGTGTCCTGGACTACAGCCTAGGGTAAAGTTTTCCTTATTAGTCCCAAGGTAGGCTTTGTTCAGTCACGGTTGTCAAAGTCAGATTTCTGTTGTTGGTGCTCTTATTTTTCACAGTTCAAAGGACGATAGCTCTTCTGATTTCCAGTTAGTGTTAGGTGATGTGATAGGACAGCCTGGTCTTAGGTCAAATTTTCCTTTCCTCGTTGTCATATCAAAACTGGCACAAGTTGGTGCCAGAGAAGTGTTATAAATCTCCCTATGGAGCTTAGTTCCTGGTGGTGTTGCCTGGAGCTGTATCATTTCTACGTTGGATCTGGGATTTGGGATTGGACTAACAATGTCCAATCTCCTAGGAACTGGTTGTATCCACATGACACATGTTCAGGATGAGAGGCACCCTTCTGCTATAAAAAGTGAGTTCTTATCCCTAGCAGATAAAATCTTGTTGCTGTGTCTATGGTTTCCCCCTTTTTTTACTGTGCCCATACAAAAACTTATGGTGTCATATTGTGTTGCTGGTGCTATTCTGGGTAAGGATGACAGGCTGCACACACAGTCTCTGTCGTCTGGTTTTGTTCTGAGCTTTTATCCCAGTCAAGGCTTTTTGTACCAAGCAGCACCAAAAATGGTAAGGATAGAGAAAAAGCGTATATATTAAAATAGAACAAATAAACAAAACTGAGTTAAAAAGAAAAGGAATTCGAATAAAACAAGTGGCAGAGGAGGCTACTTGTATATTTAGGAATACACATCTTAAGATGTATTGTTATACAGGTATTGAGCTACCATAGGCAATATAGGACTCCCAATTACGTCTTGTGGGGAGTAAAATCCAAGCTACTTTTCGATTTATAGGCCTTGGAATTGAGTTGGAGAGATGCTTTGTACATTGTGAGACCATATAGTGTCTTTGAGCTGGGAGTTATGCTGAGGCCAATTCCTGTATCGTGCAACAGTCCACAATTTGGTGGGGGTGAGAGGGGCCATCAGGCAAGAGTCAGGAGGCGTGCTGGTTGTAGTTTTTTGCCGAGGCATGAGAAAGGGGACCCAGAGGGTGTCTTTCACTGAGGAGCTGGAAGGTGGTCTGTTGGGGCAGGAGAAACTGAGGGTAAAGAGGGTTAAATTAGGGGAAGATAATGGATCAGAATGGGAGATGAGGGGATAAAAGAGACAGACACAGGGTAGGGGAGAGGCAATACATGACAGGGGCTATACACACACAAATATATATATATATATATATATATAGTATTAAGTATATAAAATTTTTGAATTTTAGAATAAAATGTAGAGATTTGTCAATTTAAAATTTTATTGTATTATTTATGTTTTTGAGTTATCTTTATGGTTTTAGGGCACACCATGCGATGTGCAGGGCATATACCTGGCTATGGACTCAGAAATTGTTCTGTGTTTTGGGAACCAAATGGGATGTAGGGTCATGAAACCACTGTCTCTCCTTGGCTAGCACTTGCCAGGCCGATGCCTACACTTGCGCCACCTAACTGGCTAAGTACTTTAGAATTTCAGTATAGTAGGTAGAATTTTAATATGGAATTATAGAATTTAGAATTCTAGCGATTTAGAATTTAGAAATTATTATTTTAGATTTTAAAATTTTAGAATGTTGAATTTTAGAATTTAGAACTTAAAAATTTAAAATTTAGAATGTTAAAATTGAGAATTTTAGAATGTAGACGTTTAAAAAATAGAATTTACAATTTTAGCATTCAGAATTTAGAATTTTTGAATACAGAACTTCTAATTTTAGAATTCAAATTTTGAATAATCAAATTTTAGAATCGAATTTAAAAATTAGTTTTTAGAATTTAGAAATTTAGAAAATTGTAAATTAAAGAATTTGAGATGATAACATTTAGAATTTTAAAATTAAGAATATTAGAATTTAGAATATAGAATTTGAGAAAATAGAATTTACAATTTTAGCATTTACAATTTAGAAGTTTAGAATATACAATTTCTAATTTTACAATTCACATTTTGAATTACCAAATTTTAGAATTGAATTTTGTATTTAGTTTTAAAATATTATCTATTAGAATTTAATATACATAAAATTAAGAATTTTAGATATAGAATGTAGAATTTTAAAATTTAGAATATTAGATTTTAATATTTAGAGGCTTAACGTGTAGAATTTTAGAAAATGTAATTTACAAATTTTGCTATTAGAATTTCGAATTTTAAAGTATAGATTTTCAAATTTTATAATTCAAATTTTGCATTCTGAATTTTTTTTTTTTTTTGGTTTTTGGGCCACACCCGGTAATGCTCAGGGGTTACTCCTGGCTATGTGCTCCGAAGTTGCTCCTGGCCAGGGGGACCATATGGGACACCAGGGGATCGAACCGCGGTCCGTCCAAGGCTAGCGCAGGCAAGGCAGGCACCTTACCTTTAGCGCCACCGCCCGGCCCGCATTCTGAAATTTTAGAATCAAATTTATAATTTAGTTTTTAGATTAAGAATTTATGTAGCAATAAGAATTTTAGAATATAGAATTTAGAATTAGAATTTTAGAATTTTGAATTGTAGGCTATAGAATTAAGAATTTTAGAATGTAGAATATTAAAATATAGAATTTAGAATCTTAGAATTTAAAAGTTTAGACTTTAGAATTTTAAATTTTAGATTATAGAATTTATAATTTAGAATTTTGAAAATTAGAATATAGGATTCAAGTTTTGAATTATTGAATTTTAGTATCAAATTTATCATTTAATTTTTAGAATGTAGAATCTTAGAATTGAAAATATTGTATTAAGTATTATAGTATTTAGAATATAGAATTTTCGAGTTTCATAATAAAGAGTAGAGATTAATGAATTTAGAATTTTATATTATTATTTATGTGTTTTGAGTTCCCTTTATGGTTTTAGGCACACCAAGTGACTTGCAATGCAAGTACCTGGCTATGGACTCAGAAATTCTTTTATGGTTTGGGAGCCAAATAGGATGTAGGGGTCATGAAACCACAATCTATCCTTGGCTAGCACTGGCCAGGCCGATGCCTACACTTGTGCCAGCACACTGTCCCAAGTAATTTAGAATTTAAGAATAGTAGGTAGAGGGTGGGGAAGTTCTCTGGAAGCACAAAGAAAGATGCTATCCTAGGTGCCATCCTAGGTTCAGTGCAAAGACCAAGATCACCAACCACAGAAGATGGATTAAAACGACACTGAGGCAACAGAACCTCTAGAACCACAAAGACTGACTTCATCATAAGTCCCACCTCAGGACTGTGCAGATACGGAGACCTCTACACACAGAGCTCTGATTGTATCACCCTGGACAGAGCAGAAGTCTTCCACACACAAAAAAAAAACACCACCGGGAGAATAAATGATCCTGAGCAAAGTCTAGAGCTGATCCCATGACAGTATACTCCAAGGACGGAGAAACCCCATATTTCTTAGGCCAAGTGAATTCCTTTCCGAATGACCCCAATATTTACTGTGCCAGGGCAGGAGGGGAAAAAACAAAAATACAAAAACCACAAAACCTTGGTTATTTCATATATACATATATTTTTCCCTTCATTTATTATTGTTACTATTATTTTTATATACCTATCTATTTTGGTCGATTTCTCTGTTTGGGTGTGACTACTGAAATCGTGGTCCCCAATTATACTTATTTTTTTTCTCTTCTTTTCTCTTCTTTCGTTATGTGCTATGCCATATTTCTTATTTCAAGACCATGCGTGTTTTTGGTTTGTTTGTTTGGTTTTTGGTTGTTTGTTGTGTTTTGTTTTGCTTTGTTTTTCATCTGTTTTTTTTTTTGAGGTGCTTATCGATATAGATGGAGTCCCCACTGGATAATTGACTCTTTTTTTGGTACTGGTGGAGTGTTTCAACTTCTTTTTCTCCTTCATCTCCCAAATCGATGATGAGAGCCTCTAGAAGGATTCCATCCATTTTTGGAGTATTAGACTCTTACCCCAGTTTATTTATCTTCTCTTTTTCAGGCAAAATTATGCAACTTGAATTAGCTAGTCCTGCCTACAGTTAGAGGGGGAGATAAGGGAGGCATTAAGACCAAACAGGGGCAAGACTACTAAGTAGTGGGTTGGATACAGAGGGGACCACATATTCTAGCCTCCCTGGGGGTGAGGGAAGAGGAAATGGGAGGTAGAACAAAAACGGAGGTGTAGGGAGGACAAATTGGTGATGGGAATCCCCCCTGATTTTATGTAAATATGTACCTAAAATGTTATTGTCAACAATATGTAAGACACTATGATCAAAATAAAAATTATATATATTATAAAAAAAAAAAAGAATAGTAGGTAGAATTTTAGATATTTGGAATTTTAGAATCTAAAATTCTGACAATATAGAATTTAGAATTTTAGAATTTAGAAGTTATTATTTTAGAATTTAGAACTTAGAATTCCAGATTATCAAATTTATAATTTTAACATATAGAATTTTAGAATATAGAATTTAGAATTTTGAAATTTAGACTATTAGAATTAGAATGTATTATTTTAGAATTTTAGAATATAGAATTTAACATTTTAGAATCTTGAAAGTTAGAATTTAGAATTCACATTTTGAATTACCGGATTTTAGAATCGAAATTAAAATTTAGAATCTTAGAATTTAAAATATAGTAATACGAGTTTTAGTAGTTAGAATGGAAACTTTTCGAGTTTTAGAATAAAATGTAGAGATTTATCAATTTAGAATTTTATTTTATTATTTATGTGTTTTTGAGTTTCCTTTACAGTTTTTGGGCAGACCAGGTGACATGCAGTGCATATACCTGGCTACGGACTCAGGAATTGTTCCGGATTTGGGATCCAAATGGTATGTAGGGGTCATTAAACCACTTTCTCTTGGCTAGCATTGGCCAGGCAATGCCTACACTTGCTCCAACACATTGGCGAATATTACTTCCAATTTAAAAGTAGTAGGTAGAATTTTCAATGTTTGGAATTTTAGAATATAGAATTCTAGCAATTTAGAATTTTAGCATCTAGAATTTATTATTTTAGAATTTAGAATTTTAGAATATCAAATTTAAAATTTTAGAATCTTGGAATCTAGAATCTTGGAATTTAGTATATAGAAGTAAGAATTTTAGAATATAGAAGTTAGAATTTTGAAATTTAGAATAATAGCGTTTACAATTTTAGAATTAAGAATTTGTTGTTTTAATTTCTTAAATTTTAGTATTTAGTATTTTACAATTTCCATTTTAGAGTTTAGAATTTTAGAACATAGATTTTAGGATATTAAAATTTAGAATATTAGAATTTGGAATAATAGAATTTAGAATTTTAGAAAATAGAGTTTACAATTTTAGCTTTTAGAATTTTAGCATATAGAATTTCTAATTTTAGAATTCAAATTTTTATTCATCAAATTTTAGAATTGAATTTAGAATATCGAATCTTGGAACTTAGTATGTAGAATTAGGAATTTTAGATATTTAGAATTTAGAATTTTGGGATTTAGAGTATTAGAATATAGAATATAGAGGTTTAGTATTTATAATTTATATTTTTGGAATTTAGAAGCAGAAATTTAAATTTCAGAATTTAATCTTTTAGGATATAGAACTTAAAATTTTACAATCTTGAAAATTAGATTTTAGAATTTAAATGTTTAATTATCGAATTTTAGAATCGAATTTAGAATTTAATTTTTAGAATTTAGAATCTTAGAATTTAAAATATAGTGTTAAGATTTTTAGTATCTACAATTTAGAAATTTAGAGTTTTAGTCTAAAATGTAGAGATTTATCAATTTGAAATTTTATTGTATTCTGTATGTGTTTGTGAGTTTCCATTTTCGTTTTTGGTCACAGCATGTCCATATATCAGCAGTACATATGCCTGGCTATGGACTCAGAAACTGTTCTGTGTTTAGGGAACCAAATGGGATGTAGGGGTCATGAAAGCACAGTCTGTCCTTGGCTAGCACTTGCCAGGCCGATGCCTATACTTGCCCCGCCACCCTGGCCAAGCACTTTAGAAGTTGAGAATAGTAGGTAGAGTTTTAGATATTTGAAATTTTAGTGTATAGAATTCTAGCAATTTAGTATTTAGGATTTTAGAATATAGATTATTATTATTTTAGAATTTAGAATTTTAGAATATCGAGTTTAGAATGGTAGAATTTAGAATTTTAGACTTTGGTATGTAAAATTGAGAACTTTAGAATATAGAAGTTAGAATTTTGGAAATTAGAATATTAGAATTTAGCATTTTAAAATTTAGAATTTGTTATTTTAGTATCTTAAATTGTAGTATATTTTAGAATTTGGAGTTTAGAACTTAGCATTCTAGTATGTAGAATTTAGGATATTAAAATTTAGACTATTAGAATTTCGAATTTCCGAATTTAAGTTTAGAATTTTAGAATATAGAATTTAAAATTTTGGAATTTTAAAAATTAGAATTTAGAATTCAACTTTTGTATTATCGAATTTAGAATTTACTTTTTAGAATCTTAGAATTTAAAACATAGTAATAAGAGTTTTAGTATTTAGAATTTAAAATGTTCGAGTTTTAGGATAAAATGTAGAGATTTATCAATTTAGAATTTTATTTTCTTATTTATGTGTTTTTGAGTTTCCTTTACAGTTTTTGGGCACACCAGGTGACGGGCAGTGCATATACCTGGCTATGGACTCAGAAATTGTTCCGTGTTTTGGGAACCAAGGGGGACGTAGGGGTCATGAAACCAGTCTGTCCTTGGCTAGCACTGGCCAGGCCGCTGCTGTACTCCTTCCAGCTTCCCAGTTTGCAAGTTTTGCTTCCTAGGAGAGGAAATGGCTGCCTTTTCGTTCCTGGAGAATCTGTCCCTAAGAGCTTAACGGAAAGTGTACTGGCCTGAGTATTAGCCTACTGCAGTTGCTGTTGGAATCTGCCTGACTCATGTTACGAGGCTTTGCTGGGCTTCTCAGACCGTCCTAGCTTGCACTAAAGAACCCTTTGCAATGCTTGATGCACTAAAGAACCCTTTGCAGTGCTTGACTCTACTGTTTACTTCAGGCTTGTTGAGGCTGCCCGTTGTGGCAGACATGTGCTCCGAGAGTGCTCAGCTACCAAGAGTTGGGGTGTTGGAGCGGTGCAGGGTGTGCTCTTTGGTTTGGACTGATTGGTGCTCACCTGTGGGCGTGGCCCGGCAGGTCTGAACTGTGCCAGGCGGGAGAAATCTCAAGTTTGCGCATGCTCCTAGATTTTTCCTCAACGGAAACCGGAAGCTCCGCCCCGAAACCAACAGTCCCGCCTACTCCTCACTTGTTTTCTTTGAACGAACAGACGCTGTTTTCACCCATAACCCAGAGGATGCCTCAGACCGAGTTAGAGGTAGGTCTCTTCCCAGTGTCTACAGGCTCCATCGGCGGGGAAAGGGTTGAGGAGGTCGGCAAGTCGCTGCTTCTCATGAGGATCACAATCTTGATTCCTATGGTCCCGAGAGGGGGTTCTGGAGATTTGTGGGACGGTTGGAGCAAACTCAACAGTAGTTGTGTCGGAGGCAGCTGAAGCCCCACAGAGGCCCGACTCGGTTCTAGATGTTGCAGGATGTCTTGCGTGTGGCTCTAAGAACTTGCTGGGCTTTATCTAGCAGCACATGGCAGATCATGAGGACGCCATGACAGAAACTCAGCCGTTGGAGAACAAGCCAGATGAGCAGCTGCAAGAGGAAACAGCCTCCAGAACTTTGCCCGAGCAGCCCCCACTATGGGAGCTGCAAGAGCTTCAGCTAGGAATGGAGCCTGTGAATAAGCAAGCCAGCAGGGCCTTCTACAGATTCAAACTCAGGATGAAACAAAAACTTCAGTACCACCTGGAACTCAGAAGCAACATAATCCAGGGCATTCCTGGCTTCTGGGCCAAAACTGTATCCTTAATGCATGAGAGTAAGAATCTGGTGTGGCCAGGGCAGACAGAAAAGGAATGTCTGAAAGAGTAAATAAACAAATGAATTCATTGGTATGATTTATATGTATATGTTAATGAACTTGAGCTATCAAATATGATAAAAAAAATGATAAGGATGATGCCGACCTGAAACAGCCCTCAGCCTGACCTACCAGAAATCCTTGATGGTAAACATAGGCTAGTAGTAATGGGGAAAGAATTAGAAGCCAGCTTTAGATCTTTACATCTTCAGTGCGTGTCTGAGTCTGTGTGTGTGTGTGTGGTGCGTGTGTGGTGTGTGTTTGTGTGGTGTGTGTGGTAGTGTGTACGTATGTGTGTTGAAGTAAAGGGAGTGTGTGTGCTGTGTATGTATGTATGTGTGTTGAAGTAAAGGGAGTGTGTGCGTGCTGTGTGTGTGTATGTATGTGTGTTCAAGTAAAGGGAGTGTGTGGGGTGTGTGTACTGAAGGGGAGTATGTGTGTGTGTTGAAGTAAGGGGAGTGTATGTGTGTGCTGAAGAAACGGAGATCCCAGAACCAGCTTAAAGTTTCATGTGTAGGTATGTATGTGAAATAAGGAAGACAGCACCCAAAGCCAGCTTTAGATATCATGTGTGCTTTTAAATAAAGAAGTTAGAACCTGTATGTGTATTGAAGTGACGACAGGAGACTACAGGGTGTTGTTTTATGTATTATGAAACAGCTCTTTTTGCTTGGGTTTCTTGACTTTTCATGCCGTGTGGCATCATGTCCCCAATGGGGACAGCCCCCTCCTAAAGCTTAGGTAAAGGTTGAATTGTCTTTTTTGTAGTAATCATCTGGAGTGGGTTCTTCAGGAACCTCTCTAGGTATAGACTCAGGCAAGTAGATATGTCATGGGGATACTGTCACTCTCAGCTTCAGCTGTTTTCCAGGCATCTCATTCTACTAGTCCTCCTCTGGCCAGCTCCTTGACTGAAAGCAGTTTGTGAATCACCCCCAGATGTCAGCCCTAATCAGCCACCAAGATAAAGAGTTACTCAGTTACATTACTAACTTAAAGGTCAGTCTAGTGAAGAGATGAGAATTAGGAAGATGAATTCTTTCATTTTAAAACAGGGAAGATCCTAATGAGGTTTTGCAATCCTATTCTTTGTCTTGGAAGGTCGAAGATCCGACTCATCCAAATGATGGTTACAAGATCATGCTGTTCTTTCAGAAGAACCGCTATTTTTGGAATGATGTAGTTGCCAAGGAGTATATCACTGGCATCACTGGTAAGAAGATTTAAGATAGTGGAGGCATAAAGTGAATATGCTAAGAATCCTGATTTCCCCCTCTTATCATCCCTCATTCAGGATTGAAACCATCTCATTCCACTCCAATTCACTGGCGCCATGGTTTTGAACTCAAGGCCTCTGAACGCAGGCACCACAACTGCAGCCCTAATTTCTTCAACTGGTTTTATGACCACAACTTTGAAGGGTCCACCAGGATTGCTGATGTGAGGCCTCTTGGGCAATACAACAGGTGATCAGGGTAAGATCCACAGATTCTCAGGGCTGGGATCAACCCAGTCTTTGGTTTTTTTCCCCTACCAGATTATCATCAAAGAACTTTGGCCCAACCCTCTGAAGTACTACATGAAGAAGAGAATACCAGAACAAGGAACTGTGAAGCAGGCAGGTGAGAATAACTGAGATAAGTTTCAAGAGTGTGTTTCTGTTGCTACGTGGGATATTACCAGAGGAAAATGGAATGTATGTGGCTCAGAGAATATAAGAATTAAGGAGTTTGCTTTTCCTGTGGCTGATTCCAGTTGGAATCACAATACCATATATAGTTCCCTGAACACCACCAAGTATGACCCCAGAAAACATCAGAAATCAGTACTGAGCACAATTGGTATGACCCCCCCCACAAAAAAACATACAAACAAGGAAATCCTGATTCTTACACTCGTAAATAATTTTAAAGGTTTAAGAACATCAGCAGGCTGAAACTATAGTTAGCTATCTAGCTTTCAAAGTTATTTCTGACAGAGAAAGGGTAGGTGGGTGTCATGAATGTCCAGGGACAAGCAGAAGAAAAAGCAGAATCATAGATCTATAATTGGAACTATTATTTGGGGATAGTAATCTTATCCCTAGGCCTTCCTTTATCCCCTTAAGTTTTATCTCATCCAATAAAACACTTTGCAGTTTTTTTCACGAGATTTTTACTTTCCTGTCATAATGGCCACTTTCAAAGACAGGTAAAAGGAATTTAAAGGCTCAACACTGTGGAACAGACCTTGGTTGCTGGA
The DNA here is from genome assembly GCF_024139225.1 of Suncus etruscus. Taxonomy (NCBI): domain Eukaryota; kingdom Metazoa; phylum Chordata; class Mammalia; order Eulipotyphla; family Soricidae; genus Suncus; species Suncus etruscus. Next base: position 113,723 of record NW_026060330.1, on the reverse strand, counting down.
CAATTAGAAACACTCTGTCTTCAAAGTAAAGAATTTTTCTTTGTTAACAGTATATTTGTGTCTATGTGTTCACAGTAAAACTGACAGTATTAAGCTTATCACACTTCTTTTAGTGGAAAACTGAAGAATTGATGTCAGATGAAGATGCAGTCTCAACATTGTCGTAGACTTCAGCGCATACTTGAAGACAGGACCTGTAGCTGGTGCTTCACAAAAAGAGTCCTACCTGTGTTAAAATTAAAATAAAACTTTGAGTTTGTTATTGACACATGTTGCTGTGTATCATCTCAAAGATTTTTATGTCATTTAAGCTTTTGTGTAGTTGTGTCCATGTGCATGTGTGTTGTGCAAGGCTGTCACTGATATGCTGTATTTCCCTTTTGAACAATAGCATGAAATAATAATCCCTAGCAGATGAAATTTAAGTTTGTTTCTGGACATTCTTGGAGTCTGGAACTCATAGGTGGATGTTTTATGAATTAACACATGGGAGATCCTTTCTCTTACGAATGTTATGTTTGTATAAGCGGTAAGGCAAGGGAGTTGAGACTCTACCTATTACTGTTTGTCTTTATGTGAGTCTAGTCTTCAGGAAACTTCACAGACCTCAAGAGTTTGCTAAGAGTCTTTATTTTATGTCTACATGAAATAGTATGCTACCCAAGATTTTTTTATCCTGAAAATGATTGATTATCCCGAAAGCCTCCAGCAAGTTTCTGTTCTCCCACAGTATTCATCTGCATATAGTGTGAATGAAGCAATTCTGGGTTCTTTTATTGTTGGTATAGTTAATACACCTGTCAAGAAATAGAACAATAAATTATAGAGCCCATTTCTAGCATATAGTCGATAGAACACGTTTTGGGTATAGGGTAGTTGGGTAGATCACTGAATGCTGAGTCAGCAATCTATAACTTAAAACATTTTTCTAAAATGTATAATATGTGGACTGGAGATATTTCACTGTACTCTCCAGAAAATTATTTCCTATTTTATCTAAATGATTTAAAATGTAATCATTTTATTTAAATTATTTAAAATGTGGCCTAACAGTAGAAAAATACATGTGTAGGAATATTTGTACTTTTTAAATTTATTTTAAAATATCTTTAAAGCATGATTTACAAAGTGAATGATAATTGAATTTTAGTTATACAATATTTCAAAACTATTCCCATCACTGGTGTCGATTCCATACTTCATAGGGTGTTTTCCACTCCTAGGGTGTTTCATCACTAATGCCTAAACATCAATATTTGTTATCCCTGTGGCCAGAGAAATAGCAAAGTAGGAAGTGCATTTGCCTTCATGCGATCTACCCAAGTTCAGTCCCCAGCATCCCGTACGGTACCTTGTGCCTGCCAAGCCTAGTTTCTGAATGAGGATCCAGGAATAATCCCTTAGTGCTAACGGGCGTGCCTTCCCCCACCCCCCCTAAAAAGCAAAAATATATATTGCTCTATCTGTTGAAACCTAGAAAGATACATTGCAAAGCTCTGTGGTTACAGTTTAGTTCTCATTTTTTCAGGTTTTGTTTCTTAGTTTTGGGGTCATACCTGGCAATGCTCAGGGATTACGCCTAGCTCCATGCTCAAAAGTCGCACCTTGGGGGTGCATACAGAATCTCAGGGTTCGAACTAGGAGTCAGTCCTGTGTAGCCTACATGCAAGGCAAATCCTCTTTTTTTCTTTTCTTTCTTTTTGTGCCTACCTTTCCTTTCTTAACAATCCATACTTTCATTGTTGGATAACTAGAGTGATACCATTGTGCAGCATTGAATAATGGTGTACACACATCCTTTTGAATTCTTTTCAAGTCCTCAGGATATATACCCCAAAGTGGAATCACTAGATCTTATGCCAGCACAATTCTAATTTTATTGAAAACCTCAATATACCACTTTTCATAGTGGTTGAGCCACATAACATTCCAACCAGCACTGGATGAGAGCCCTTTTCTAATCACTTAATTTTCTCCTGTACAGATTTTTCTTACTATGTATTTTTGACATACACCATCCTCAATGGTGTGAGAGGATATTTCATTGTCATTTTGAATTTATGTCTTAAATGTAAATCATGCGGAGCACTCTTTTATATACCTATTGGCAGATCACTTCTCTAACTCTAGAAGTGTCCATTCATTTTTTTCCATTTTTGATAGGGTGTACAGTTGTTCCTTTAGTTTTTTTTGTTAGTACTTTATATGTCCTGGATTAAAACCCTTTATCTGATGTTGAATGAGAGTATTTAAAATAGTTAGCATTTTTTAGTTTTAGATCATATTTATTTCAATACAGAAACTCCTTAAATTGCTTTAGTTCCATTTATTTATTTTGTTGTTTTTGTTGCTTTTGCCAGTGGCAATATATAATTTATTATGCATCTGAGATCACAATATTGGAGCATTCTGACTGAATGTTCTTCAATGTACTTTATAGTTTTTGGTTGGATCCACGGTCTTTGATTCACACTTAATTGGCTTGTGTCAGGTGTGGGTTGTGAATTGAGCATTAATTTCATCACATGATTATCCAGAATTCACAGCACCACTTGTTAAAGAGACTTTCTATACTATATATCATATTCCCATCTCCTTTATAAAAGTTGACAGTTCATATATGTGTGTTTTTGTCCAGGGTCACTCAAACATGACTTATTAATCAGAATCCTATCTCAATTTTGGCCTATCTCACTTCTGGCCATCTCAATACAGTAGATCACCATAATGTAGTTTTGATTACTATAGTACAATTATAAATTAGGCAGTGAAATATTTGTGCATTCTTATATTTTAGTATGATTAATGATTTGTGAACTCTTCTGATTCTTTTCAAACTTTATGATCGACTCTTAGGTTCTTGAATTTGTCATCTTAATTTGGGTATGGATTGCATTGAGTCTGTCTTAGTAAATTAATAAGAATCCCTCCAACCCAAGAGAACACCTTGAAACTTTTTAAATTTAAAATACTTTATAAATTCCTCTAGGGAATCCCAATGAGATACATTTACAAAGCACTTCATAATTGAGTTTCTGCCATATATTGTGCAATGCCCTACACCAGTCCACTTTTCCCACAACCAATGTTCCGAACTTTTTGTTTGTTTTGGGTCACACCTGGCAGTGCTCAGGAGTTACTTCTGGTTCTACGCTCAGAAATCGCTCCTGCACAGAGATAGGAATCCTCCTTAAGAGACAAACCTAAACCACAAACAATCCATACCTATACCCTATATAACCCCTCCCATGTACCATTCCCTCTCTCCCCTTCAGAAATACGACTATTCCTTCTCCCCTCAATCTAATCTCTGATATCCCCACCATATTATAACTCTTCACCCTCAGTTCTTAACCCATTAGCATCAAGACAAAACTCCTACCTCAACAAAACAGTACCCAGGTGAAGAGACACCCACTTAAACTCACACCTCGTTCCTGGCAAGAAAATACAACCAGCACCTCGACTGACTCATGCAGTGTGGCCCTCCTAATCACCTCTCCCTAATGTGGACTCTGGCTTGATAATGGACATAGCTCCAAAAGGACCCCCGCTGCAAGAACTCTACCCAAGACCTCCCTGTCTGGTGCCCATACCTCACAAGAAAATCTCAAAAGACAATGGGGAAGCCTATACTTTCATCATAAGTATAGACCTATCTACCACTACCTCTTATACTGTCCTGCCCAAATGTAAAGTAATCTCCTCTATCACTTTCTCCCTTTTGCTTTTTTTTCTGGTTCGTTTATTCCCTTATTATTTGTTTTAGTTTTAGTTTTTATGATTTGATTTGTTTTTTGCTTCTTTTTAGTAACACTGGCAGCTCTCGGAGGGTGCCCTGTTCTGTGCTCAGAAGTCGTCCCTGGTGGACATGGGGGACTATGTGGGATGCCGGGACTTGAGCCACCATCCTTCTGCAGGAAGGACAGACATCTTGCCTCCATGCTACCCTCCAGGTCCCACTTTATTTTTTTAATTATGCCTTTTAGTTAATCTTTTTTAAAAAAAACTTTTTTCTTTAGATATGCCTGATCATATATATTTTTAGTTTTTGTCATGTCTGTATTCTTATCTCTCCACCCATAAATCCACCAGCAATATAATGTAGCACCACTTCTTCCTGCAAAGGCATATTTAAAATAGGGGAAATTTTACGTGTAAAAACAAATTCTTATCTACTGGTTATAAGAACTCATACTTTTTTTTTACTACACAGGAACATTTCCCACCCTGAATGCATGTCATGTGAAACCAACCTAGACTCCAGGGAAATAGGCACTGACCATGCAGCATTGACTCCTGGATCCCAGACATAAAAACGATAGAGTTCTGCATAACAGCTCCAGAAACCAAATCCCTTTTAGGGCATTCATAATGCTACTCTGATGCCAACATGCACCAGTTCTAAATTGATAACCTGACAACGAGGATATGGGAACAACTAGAATTAAGAGCAAGTTATCCTTCCTCACCAGCCAACAAAATCAGAAGACATGTCACCCTTTGATCTGTGCAAAAGCCAAGATCGCTATATATAGATGACTAGTTGTTACAACCACGACTAGACAATATGCATCTTATAACCAACATCAACAAAAACAACAACAACTACAACAAAAAGCTCTAACCTGGCTTTTGGTCTATTATCTGTTCAACAAACAAGATCTCCAATTCCAGAGGTCTGACCGAGACAATCGCAACTAAACCGGTCTTCCAGAAATACAATAAAAGACTCTATCCCGGCTCCATCCAACGAGCAACATAATGACCAAGAACACCAACTACAGAAGATGGATTAAAATGATACTGAAGAAGCAGAACCGCTAGAACAACAAAAAAGCCTTCATCATAAGCTCCATTCCTTGAGCTGCAACAGTCACCAAGATCTCTTGATACAGAGGTCTGATTTTACCATCCGAGACGAAGCAGAAATCTTACATACACCACAAAAGCATGAGTGGAGAGTAAATGATCATGCAAGGAGTCTATAGTTAATCCCATGACAGTATACTTCAGGGGTGGAGAAACCCTGTATTTCCTAGGCCAAGGGAATTTCCTCTATTATATTCCCAATAGTTACTGTGCCTCTGCAGGGGGAGAAAGAAAAAAGAAGCACAAAATAATCATTTCTCCACATGTATATTTATTGATTGATCAATTTTTTGACTTCCTTATTTTGGTGTAGATGTAGAAGTTGATATCTCCATTTTATAAATTTTATTTTATCTTTCTCTCTTTTATTGCACTCCAGCATGATAAAATTTCAGAACCGAGACTACTATGTGGTGCTTGTCTTTATTGCTGTAGTGCTCACTGGATATTTAATTTGACATTTCTTTCTGTATTGTTGTGGTGTTTCAATTACCTTTTCCATGTCCTCTCTCAATCTGAGGTTGATAGCCTCTAGGTGGACTCTGCACATTTTCAGTATGTTTCATTTTTTTTTACCCCATTCTATTGCTTTTCTTTCCCTCAAACAAATCCACATAACTCGATTTATCTAGCTCAGCCTCTCAAATAGAGAGAGAAATAAGGGAGGGTACCAGGACCAAACAGATATATGATCACTAATAGTAAGTGATCACCTACTCTAGCAGCCTGGGGGGGGTGATGGTGGGGGACATGGGTTGCAGAAATGGAACGGGGTTGGGGAGGACACATTTGGTGATGTGTATTCCCCTGATTCAATGTTAAAATGTACTTAAATTTTTACAGTGAATGATATGTAAGCCATTAAGTTCAAAATAAAAATAAAAAAGAAATCGCTCCAGAAGGCTTGGAGGACCATATGGGAAGCCAGGATTCAAACCACCATCCTTCTGCAAGCAAATGAAATGCCCTACCTCCATGCTTTCTCTCTGGATCCAAATTTTAATAGTGTTCTCCTCTCTGCCATATCCTCTGCTGCCATTGTGATAGACATTTATTTTCTCTTTCTCAATCTCTCTATGTATATATGTTCATATATGTATATCATTTCTTTCTTTTTAACACTGGTTTACAATATTGTTACTGAAAAGATATTTTTAAGAGACATCACTATTTGTCCTTTCAGCACCGAATCCTTATCAAGAGTTATCATTCACAGCTATCATTGTTATAGTGGTTCCTCCCTACACTTCCTGCTTTTTATGACAAGCTACTACAGTGGACTGGTACATATGGACCTCATCTTTGTGGATATTATTACCATAATATCAATTTATTTATTCCACTAGTGGGTGAGATTATTCTATCTATTCCTCTTTCTCTCACTCATTTCACTCAGTATAATACTCTTGCTAGTCATCCATTTATAAGCAGATTTCATGACTTCATTTTTCTCACATTTGTTTAGATGTATCACAGTTTCCTCATCCTCTCATGTGTCCTTGGCCACATAGACTTTGTGCAGATATTGGCTATTGTTAACTGTGCTGCGTTGACTGTAGGAGTTTGAAGGACTTTTCTGTTTGGTTCGTTTGGCTATATTCCTATGAGAATTATTTTATGAGTTTTCTCTCTCTCATGTTGACTTATATTTTTCTTTTCTTTCCTATTTCTTTGTTTTGGTATTTTAGTCACACCTGGTGATACTCAGGAATGGCTCCTAGTTATGCATTCAGAACCACAGTTCGTCCTAGTTTAGCATGGGCAAAGCCCCTTAAATTTTTATGGTACAGAAATACAACATAAATTTTTATTCTCTTGATAATTTGAGTAATTTTATAGTATTGTAAATCATAAACTCATTAATATTTTCTTTTCTGGTTCAGTTATTCTAAAGAAATATGTCATTGTTTTGTGTATTATTTTTCAGTGTACTACTGCTTCTAGACTTGTTGTGTCTCCAATGTGTACTACTATATCATCTTCAACTGTGATATTGTCACATATTCTTATTTTTATTCCTTTGATTTGCTTTTTGCTATTTTGAAGACTTTTAATAATGTGTTGAATAAAAGTGAAGACAGTGGACTTTATTGCCTGGTACCTGATCTCAGCCAAAATACACTTGATTATTTTTCTTAATAATAATTTTTATTTTGACTAAAGTGGATACATTTGATTTTTGTACCATTAAAAATGGTACTGATGGTCGGGGGGGCTAGAGAAATAGCATGGAAGTAGGGCATTCACCTGCTTGCAGAGAGATGGATGGTGGTTCGAATCCTAGCATTTCATATGGTTCCTGAGCCTGCAAGGAACAATTTCTGAATGTAGAGCCAGGAGTAACCCCTGAACGCTGCCAGATATAATGCCCCCCTCAAATGATACTGGTTGTTGGTTTACTTATGGCCATTATTATCTTAAGGTAACTTCTGTCCTCCATTTTGTGGGTATTTTTATCATGAATAAATATATCTGCTCAACAGTTCCTATTGTTATTATTTTTCCCTTTATGTGGTGTGTTATGTAAATTTAAATTTGTTCAAATATTTTGGTATCTCTGGGATAGATAACTCTGGATCAGGTTTGATATGTTATTTGATTTAATTTCTAATATTTTAAAGATTTCAGTATTAGTGAATATCCAGTATATTCAGTATAGATATATGCTGTATACCCAGTATATTCCTATATATACTGAATATATGTATATATATAATATATACATATATATCAAGAATATTGGCCTGAAAATTTCTATTTTGGAAAGGACTTTATTTTGGGAATTATTTTAATTTTAGCTTCATAGAAAGTATAAAGAAGGATTCCTGAGTTTTTTTTTATATTGTAGAAGAGTTTAAGAAGCAAGGGCTTAAGGTATAAAAAGCTTCAGGAACAAAACTTTCTCATAGGTTTGCTATAACTCACCCATAAACCCAGATATTTGTTTTGAAAAGCTTTTTAATTTCAGCTTCAATTTCTTTCATTGTGATGGATTTGCTTAGACTATCTGGTTCCTCTTTGTTTATCTTTATTAATTTCTATAGTTTTAAAAACATTTCAATATTTATGGGTAGTCTAGTTTAAGATTATAAAGTTTCTCTTACTAACCTCTCATTAAATTTAAATTTCTAAAGGGTCTTTTGTATTTTCTCTTTTTTTCACTGCTCTTTCAACATTTTGTATTTTTTCATGGTTTTAATTAAAGGTTCATCTATCTTATTTATTCTTTTGTAGCAAAACCTGGTTTCATTGATTTTTGAATTTATTCTTTTAAGTTATTGATTTCTGATCTATTTTTACTATTTTTGTGAACTACATTTTAGGTTTCTTTTTTGTTTCTCATCTATATTTTTGAGATGCACATTAATCTAGTTGACGGGAGTTTTCGTTCTTTCTTTAAGTAGGCCAGTTCTGATAAATTTCCAGAGTTATATAGTTCTAGTTGCAAACTATAGAGCTTATGCTAAATTAGTTTCAAGGAAACCCTTTACTTTATTCTTTATTTTTTGGGGGGAGTCACACCCAGCAGCACTCAGGGGTTACTCCTGGCTCTAGGCTTAGAAATCCCTCCTGGCAGTCTATGGGATGTCGGGATTCGAACCACCAACCTTCTGTGTGCAAGGCAAACGCCTTATCTACATGCTATATCTCCATTCCCTTTATATCCTTTTTAAAAAAATTATTGTATTCAAAGTGAATTACAAATGTTTTACAGTTATGTCTAAGGCACATAGTGACAATGAATGAGGGGCATTCCCACCACAAGTGTTGTCCTCCCTTCACCTCTGTCCCCAGCATGCATTCCATATAGCTCTCCTATGCCCCTGTAATGCTAGTAAAACTGTTCCCCCTTGTACAGCTTACTGAAGATTGGGTATTAATACTGTTGTTTGCGACTTTGGATTTGGTATTCAAGTCTGATCATTTTTTATTTCCACCAAATGAACATACGACTGTCTGGTCTTGGTGCCATCCATTTTCCCCCTCCAACATTGAGCTGATCAAGGTGAGTCCAGCAATATGGCTCTATTTGAGATAGAAGAAAATATATGGTAGAAGAAAAAAAGGCAAACAAAAAAGAAAAAACTATGAGGAGTCTGTCTAGGTCTTATAAATATTCATTTAGAAGAATAAAGGGGAAAAAGGAATAGAGGTAACAAAACAAAACAAGACCAAAAGTACAAAAAAAGTAAAAAAGAGAAAACTAAAATTCTAAACCATCAAGTATAAAGAAAAATAATGTCAGCAACTTCTTAAAAAGGGTTGTGCTTCTTTGCTTCTTTTTTTCTTCTTTTGTATAAGCACACTAAATATTCAGGAAATTAGATCATGAATTTCCTTGGTCTAGGAGATATAGGGTTTCTTCGTCCTTGAAGCATACTGCCATGGGAACAACTGCAGGCTTCATACTTACTTATTTACACAACCCAAAGTCTATATATTGTGTTAGAAACTTTCCGCTCAGATGTGGAGGATTCCATCCATCCTCTGTAGCTGGAGATCTTGTTTTTGTGTAGGTCACTGGGTGAAGGCTATAAGAGTTTTTTATATGGTTCTAGGAGTTTTGTACCATCACTGTTGTTGCAATCAGCTCCTGTAACTAGTGGTCTTGGTTTTGGCTCAGATCCTAGGACAGAGCCTAGGCTTAGTCTTTCAGCAGGGTTCCAGAAGTTCTGCGCAGTCACAGATGTCAAAGTAAAACTTCTAGGATTAGAAATCTTGGTTTTGTACAAATCCTCGGTCGAGGCCTAGTCTAGGAACTTCTTCATTAGTCGCTTGATAGGTTTTGTCCTGTTTATGTTAGTAAAAGTCAGTCTTTTATAAATAGCAATTTTGTTTTTTACTTAAAACAAAGTGTGACATTTCTCCTGATTGTATCATACCATTAGTCAGAGGTTGGCAACCTCTGGCTCACAAGCCACATGTGGCTCTTTACAATTTTATTAATTTATTTTTATTAAATATAATATTTATTTTAATCATAGTGGCTTACATATTGTTGACAATAATATTTTAAGTACACATTAACATAATATAAGGGGACTTTCCACCTGCGAATTGTCCTCCCTCCACCTCCATTCCTGTCCTTCTTCCCATATCCTCTTCCCTTACCCCCAGGGCTGCTAGAATAAGTAGTCCCCTCTGTGCCTAGCTTACTACTTAGTGGTCTTACACCTATTTGGTCTTGGTATCTCCCTTATTTTGAGCCCCCCCCCAATTGGGAGGCGGGACTAGATAGTTCAAGTTATGCGATTTTCTTTGAAAAAGAGAAAAGTAATAACCTGGAGAGAAAAAAGATTCAGATGCTCTGGAAATGGGCGGAGTCCTTCTAGAGGCTTTCATCCTTGGTTTGAGAAATGAAGGGAAAAAAGAAGGTGAAACACCACAATAGTACATAAAGACCTGTCAAATAAAATATCCCGTGACCATTCCAAAAAAAAAAAAAAACCAAAACAAAACCAAAAAAGGTAAGCACCATATAAAAGCCATGGTATTGAGACAAAAAAAATGTGTGGCAGAGCACATAAGAAAAGATAAGAAATAAATATAAATGGAGACATCCACGCCAATAACCAAACCACAATAATAAAATCAACAAAAATATAGATAAGTAAATAATAATAAACATTGTTTTGTGCTTTTTCCCCTCCAGCAGATGAACAGTAAATATTGGGGTCATTCGAAAAGAAGTTTCCTTTGCCTAAGAGATACAGAGCTTCTGCACCCTTGAAGTATTGTCATGAGAATAACTATAGACTCCTTTCAGGTTCATTTACTCTCCCCTTGGTGCTTCTGTGGTGTATGGATGACTTCTGCTCCATCCTGAGTGATAACATCAGACCTCTGTATCTAGAGGTCTCGGAATCTGCACGAGTCAAGGAGTTGAACTTATGATTATGTCTTCCTTTGTGGATCTAAAAGTTCTGTTCCCTCAGTGTCATTTTAATTTGTTTTCTGTGCTTGGCGGTCCTGATCTTTGCACTGATCAAAGGAAGGAGCCTGGAGAAACATCTTAGGTTATGTTTCCAGAGGTCCTCTTCCATTGCAATAGTCGCAGACAGACCTCTGGAAGTAGGGATCATAGTTGTTATGCAGGTCGTAGCCCACTCCCTAGACTCGGGCTTTTTTATTGGTCCCAGGATACATACAGTCTGGCCATAGTTCTGTCAGCCAGTCATCTGTAAATCGCGATCTTGTCATTTGGAAAAACCAAAGGGTGACAAGTCTTCTGATTTTGTCTTACCGTTCACTGGTGAGGTAGGATAACTTGCTCTTAGGTCAAGTTGTTCCCATTTTCCTAATTGTCGGGGTATCATATTAGGGCTGGCACTTGTTGCTGTCTTAGCACTCTTTTTTTTTTTTTTTTTTTTTTTTTTTTTTTTTTTTTTTTTTTGGTTTTTGGGCCACACCCGTTTGATGCTCAGGGGTTACTCCTGGCTATGTGCTCAGAAATCGCCCCTGGCTTGGGGGGACCATATGGGACGCCGGGGGATCGAACCGCGGTCCGTTCCTTGGTAGCGCTTACAAGGCAGACACCTTATCTCTAGCGCCACCTTCCCGGCCCCTGTCTTAGCACTCTTAAGGATGTCCTGGTTGGGATTTGTTTCCTGTGGCTGTTTTGAAGAAGTGTGTCGTTTCTATGTCTGTGCTCCAAAGTTCAAGGCAGGACGGTTGGTGTCTAATTACCTGGGGTCTAAGTTGGGTCCACGTGACGTATTTTCAAGGTGGGAATACCCTTGTATCGTAAACAAGTATGTATTTTTATCCCTAATAAGTAAGAGCTCATTTTTGTATGTAAGATTTCTCATTTTTAGTGTGCCTTTGCAGGGAGAAATGGTGCTACTTTATATTGCCTGTGCTTTTGAGGGTGGAGAGAGAAGAAAGAAAAACAGGTCTCACACCCAAAAAAGATAAAAATAGAAATAAAAATATGTGCTCACGTTGTATATATGACAAGAAAAAAGATTTTTAAGAAATAAAATAAAATATTAATTGAAGGTGTAAGGTGATGCGAGAAAGTATCTTGCATTTGGGAAAAAGCAGGTAAAGAGGTAGTGTAATACAGATCTTATACTTATGATGGTAGTATAGGCTTCACGTTGTCTTTTGCGATTTTCTTGTGGTGTGTGGTTTCAGGGCGCCTTTAAATCTCCCAACCTGACCTTCTTGAGATTGGCAAAAGATTTTTGGCAGGGAGGATTTGGGAAGATTTCATGCATTGGGGGAAACTTGTACAGTTAAGTCTGGTTTCAAGTAACAGTCCACGTTAGGAAGGGTTCATAAGAGGGACCACACAGCATGAGTCAGCTGTGGAGTATGAGTCAGGTGTGGGTTTGACTGGTTGTCCCTTCGTTTGGGTGCTGGGTACTGTTTCGCTGGGGTAGGACGTCATTCTTGAAGCCAAATGGTATAGGAACTGAGGGTGAAAAGTTTTAATGTGGGGTATCTGGATGGGATTGCGGGGTGAAGGGATAGTCGAATTTTAAAAAGGGTAAAAGGGGAAAGTATATAGAAGGGGCAGGAAAAAGAGAGAAAATAAATTAAAAAGAAAAGAGGAACAATGAAAAAGGAAAAAGAAAGAAAAACAGTTGTGAGAAGAGTAGAGAAAAGAGCAAGTGAATGCTAGTTTGTTTGAGCATGTTCGATGAGTAGGGCCTGTAGTATAAGTCTATAGGTCACAGTTGCTGCTTCGGTGGTTTGGTGGGTACGTGCTTCAAGTCCTCAATGAAGGTATTACCTAGGGATAAAGTGTATGTTAAAGAGTTTTATCAGGTCATTCTCATAGTGCAAGCTGGGTATGGTATGTCGTGTGATTGTCGTGTTCCGAGATGCAATCTTAGTTTGTCCAACCTTTGTATCCAAGAACACCTGTGGACAGATAAGCTGAGAGGTTATTTTAAGTATAGAAAGATTAAGGCATTAAAACATATTTTTATGGAATGGTTCTGTTGGAGTCAGTGGTTTCCCAAGGTATCCTTTACCTGTAATCCTGTATAAGATCCCTAAAACTTATTATGGGCCTTTGTAGTAGAAGGCTGATTACTTACCTGGTCTTCTATGCTGCTGTTTCTGCTGTTGCTGGTTTTTTTTGTGGTATACTGTGTAGTCAAGAGTTTGTGTTGTTCCTCTTTTATTGTGTTTTGGGCACTGTTTTCTGGCATATGTTGACTGTTACAGTGTTTGGGGTTTCTACTGTGTTAAATCCTGTTATTTGATTGTTGAGTATTAGTTGTCTATAAGGTGTATGTTCTAGGTGCTTTAAAATAGTGCAATCATTCTGTGTTTATCTTTCATCTTCTGGCTTACTTCATTTAACATAATATGTTCTAGGTTCAATCACGTTGCTGCAAAGTCTGTGTGTCATTTCTGAGTGCCATGTACTATTGCATTGTGTATAAATACCACATCTTAATGATCCATTCATCTGTTGTTGGTCATCGAGGTTGCTTCCAAGACTTGGCTATTATACTGAGTGCTGCGATAAATAGTGGGGTGCACACATACTTTGGAATGAATGTCCTTCTAACTTTGGGGAGATACCTAGGAGAGCAATTGCTGGGTCAAATTGTAGCTCAATTTTGAGTTCTTTGAGCATTCTCCAGACTGTTCTTTATAGGTGTTGGACTAGGGGATATTCCCACTAGCAGTGGATGAGAGTGTCTTTCATGCTGCATTGTTCCTATCATTTTTTGATGTGAGCCATCCTCACTGGTGTAAGGTGGTACCTCATTGTTGTCTTTATTTGGATTTCCCTAATGATGAGTGAAGGTGAGCATTTTTCCTGTGTTTGTTGGCCATCTTTCTGTTTTCCTCAGAGAAGTGTCTATTCATTTCATCTCCCCATTTTTATGGCTTTATTTGTTTTTTGGGGGCTCAGCTTTCTGAGTGTTTTGTCTATTCGGGATATTCATCCCTTTATCTGATATGATGGGTGAACATTTTTCCCAGTCAGTTAAATGTCTTCTTGTGTTAAGTAGGGTTACATTTTCCATGCAGAAACTTTTTAGTTTGAAGTCGTCCCATTTGTTTATGTTTGACACTAAAGTTCTTGCCATTGGCGCTCAATCCTCGAAGACCTTTTGGATATGTATGTCTTTGAGTGTTATACCTATTTTATTCTCTATAAACTTTATAGATTCGGGTCTAATTTCGAGGTTTTTGATTCATTTTGAGTTGATTGTTTTTTATAAGGAGTGAGGTATGGGTCAATTTTGAATTTCTTTCATGTGGTTTTCCAGAGTACCAACACTATTTGTTGAATGACTTTCTTTGTACCATTTCAAGTTTGGCTCTTTTGTAAAATATCAGTTGACTGTATATCTGGGGGCATATGTCTGGAAATTCTGTTCTGACCCATTGGTTTGAGGCTGTGTCTTTGTACCAGTACCATGCTGTTTTGATCACTCTGACTTTATAGTATACCTTCAGGTCAGGTAAGGAGATGCCAACCAGCTTTCTGTTTATCAGTATGTGTTTGGCTATCCTGGGTCTTTTGTAACGGTTCCAGATAAAATTTATGATGGATTGTTCTAAGTCTTTAAAGAATGATGTCTAAATTTGGATTGGGATTGCGTTGTTTCTTCATTGTCATTTGTCTCAAGGAATCTTTATAGTTCTTCCTTGAGTATCTCTTTGATCCAGCTGTTTTAGAGCAGCATGTTTAATCTTCAGGTGTTGAATTTTCTCCATGGTTTCTCTTTACAGTCAATTTTGATCTCTTTTGATTAGTGATCTGAATGAGTCCTTCCTTTGTGATTTTACGCAGGTTAGAATTGTATCCTAAGGCATGGTCTATTCTGGAGAAGGTTCTATGTGAACTTCAGAAGAATGTGTATTCTGCTTCTGTGGGTAAGAGGGCCAGTTTATTAGCCATAGTTCTTCCAATTTTTCATTTAGGGCTCTTATTTCTTCGTTTGTTTTCTGTCTGGTGGATATGTCCAGTGGTGATAGTGAAGTGTTAGGTCTCCTAATACGATCACATTTCCTTTTATGTGTTTCTTCAGGTTTGCAAGCAGTTGCCGTACATATCTTGCTGGTTCTGCATTAGGTGCTTATATGTTAACTAGAGTTAGCACTTGTTGGTTTAGTGTTCCCCTGATCGCTATGTATTGACTCTCTTTGTCTCTGATTACTTTTTGAGGTTGAATGCAATTTGGTCTGATATAAGAATGGTCGTCCTTGCTTTCTATATTTCCATTGACCTGGATAATTGATTTCCATCATTTTATTCTAAGCCTGTGCCTATATTGTACTTGTAGGTGTGTTTCTTTTAGGCAGCAGAAATCTGGTTTATGTTTTCTACTCCAGTTCTTTGTTATTTGTCTTCTGATGAAAGAGTTTTCTCCATTAACATTTAAGGAGATTATCGACAGAGAGGGCTGTTTTTCAGTTGTGTTGTTTAAGATGTTTGTTACAGTCGGTGGTTTGGATTGTCTATTTCATCTCTGAGTAGCTCATTTAGAGTTGGTTTTGTTTGCGAAAATAGTGCAAGTTCATTTTTGTTTGAGAATGATTTTAGTCTTCCCTCCCATATGAATGAGAATATTGCTGGATAGTGGGCTTTAGGTTGAAAATTTCTTTCACTCAGTTGTTTAAATATGTCATTCCACTGTCTTCTGGCTTAAAGTACTTCATATGGGAGATCTGGTTTGATTCTAATGTTTCTTCCTTTGTATGTGAGGGTTTTTACTCCCTTACTGCTTTAAATAGGTCACCTTTCTCTTTGTTTCTTACCATTTGAATTACTATGTGTCTTGGAGTTGGTTTGTTAGGGTCTATTTTGTTGGGTCTTTTATAACCTCCTGGATTTGTTCAGATGTGTCTTTCCAAAGGGTGGGAAAATGTTCCGCTAGTATCTCTCTAACAAGTTGTTCTTCCCCTTTCCCTGTTTCCTCCCCTTCTGGTATAACTACAATTCTTAGAGTGTTTATTTTGTCTTTGATCATTAAATACTAGACTTTTACTTCCAGTGCTTTACCTTCTATTCCTTTGCTGGCTCCTTTGCTGTCTTTTGATTCCAGTTTATCTTTGAGTGGTTCTATGTGATTCTCAAGCTCTGCAATTCTGCCCTTCTGGCTTTCTACAGTTTTACGAATTTCTTTTAATTCTGTTTGTATGGAGTCTTTCATATTTTGTAGGAATTCTTGTTTAAATTGGTTCATTTATTCATCTATTGATTTATTGTAATCTCTGTCCAGTGTGTCTTTTATTTCTTCTAACATTACTTGGAATTCAATTATCATGGCTGCTTTTTGGTCTTCCACTCTTTAGTCTGCGTGTTTTGGTAGACTTGGGTACTTGTTCTGATTTCTCTCCATCTCCCCTGTTGTTAATATTTTCCTTGGTTTACCCATCTTCCTTTGCATTTATTGGCTTGGCTTGGAGTGCAGTGCCTTCAGGTTTCAGCTCGCTTTTGCCATCTGTGGCGTGGGGCTGGGTCTCTTCTCGGGATGTGGTCTATGTGAGTACGTTGGGTGATGCCATTGAGTTTTGTACCTTCCCTTGTCCTCAGTCAAGCCAGACAGTACAGGTTTATTCTCTGCACTTTCCTGGGAGCTCAAGATTTCCTTGAATATTTGCTTTTCACCTGCTCCAGTCAGCGACCTCCTGTACCCCCTCTGGCCTGTTCCAGGAGTTCAGGGTTCCCTTGAATGGCCGCTTTCCACCCACTCCAGTTGGCAAGCTCCTGCACTCACTCTTGCCTATTCTGGGAGCTAGATGCCATGTCTTAATTATCCACTCATCTGTTGTTGGACATCGAGGTTGTTTCCAAGACTTATTATACTTAATGTGATAAATAGGGGGTATAGACATACTTTGGAATGAATGTTTCTTACTGGGTGGAGACAGATACCTAGGAGAGCAATTGCTGGGTCAAATGGCAGCTCAATTCTGATTTTCTTGAGTACTCTTTAGACTGTTCTCCATAGAGGTTGGACTAGGGGGCATTCCCACCAGCAGTGGATGAGAGTTCCTTTCATACTGCATCCTCGGCAACAGAGATTGTTCCCATTATTTTTTATGTGAGTCATATTCACTGTTGTAAGTTTCTACCTCATTGTTGTCTTTATTTGAATTTCACTAATGATGAGTGAAGATGAGCATGTTTTCATGTGTTTGTTGGCCATGCTAAAGTCTTCCTCAGAGAAGTGTCTATTGATTGCATCACCCCATTTTTATGGCTTTATTTGGTTTGGGGAAATCAGCTATCTGAGTGCTTTGTATATTCTGGATATCAGCACTTTATCTGACATGTTGAGTGCAAAGAATTTTTCCCCAATCAGTTAACTCTCCTCTTGTGTTAAAGAGGGTTTCTTTCACCATGCTGAAACTTTCTAGTTTGATGTAGTCATATTTGTTTATGTTTGATGCTAAAGTTCTTACCAATGATGCTCCATCCTCAAAGATCTTTTTGATATATAGGTCTTCTAGAGTTCTGAATATTTTATTCTCAATAAATTTTATAGATTCACGTCTGATTTCATGGTCTTTGATCCATTTTGATTTGACTTTTGTATAAGACGTGAGGTATAAGTCAAATTTCAATTTCTTACATGTCGTTTTCCAGTTGTAACAACACCATTCGATGAATAGAATTTCTTTGTTCCATTTTAAGTTCGTGACTCTTTTGTTAAATATTAATTAGTTGTCTGTATATCTGGGTTTTTTTTGTCTGGGAATTCTGTTCTAATGCACTGGTCTGAAGTCCTGTCCTGGTTCCAGTATCATACTGTTTTGATCTCTATGGTTGTATAGTATTGTTTCAGGTTATGTAAAAAGATGGCACCCAGCTTCTTGTTTTTCAATATGTGTTTGGCTATTCTGGATCTTTAGTGGTTCCAGATGAATTTTATAACTGATTGTTCTAATTCGTTAAAGAAAGATGTTTGAATTTGGATAGGGATTGCATTAAATCTATATAGTTTTTATGTTGCTGTTTTTAATTTTAGGCCTGATTCCAGGTTCTCATCTATGAGATAATTTCTCTATTTAATATTGATAAGATTCATGCTTGAAAATGATATTTTGCATAAATATATATACCCGAACAAGGAAAGATCTGCAAACGCTAGTTTTTTTAGTTGATTATATGAGGCAGGAATACTATTACCCATGTTAAAAATCAATATATATTTCTTCTCCAGGTCTTTCAAAGCAGAAAACTTGTGCTATGAACTAAGTTCACATTGTGTTTCTCCAATCTTTCTAAATTAGCACAAAGATGTTTAAATTTCGAGCTCCACAGTTCTTTGTTTTTTAAATCCAGAAATTGCATTTTAAAGTTGCCAATGTCAATATAAAAGGAGAAAAATTAATTCGTTACAGTGGCATCCATAGTTTTTTAACAAGGCTAACGTCGCTTTGCTGTTTCTGAAATCCTGAAACCTCTTGAGATAAGCTTCCCTTATATTTGAAAGTGCTGTTTTAAAATAAGTAATGTCAATATCACAATTATTTTCTTGGTGATGTTTCAACAGGCTTGGAAAGTGAATCAAAGTTTCTCTGTCAAAATCCTGAGCAAAAACAGATAATTTGTTTTCAAATAAAATAACTTCTAATATAAAAAAATTGTGTTTCCTTTTCCCTGTAGTTTATGATTAAGCTGATTTAGATGTGAAGTAACAACCACCATGAACTACAGTTTTTGAATCCACTGATTGTTAATTCTGGATAGTGAACTTCCTTCTTGGAAAAAATGCTGTTTCATGATAAGAATGAAGCAAAACGTTTCAACAACGTTTCCTCTTGATAACCATACTGTGCTGAAATTTGAAACCCTACAATACGGAGATGAAACAGGTAAAAGAGAAAAACCTTTTAACAAACTTTAAAAGCAAGAACAGTGTTCCAGAGAAAAGTAGTGATTTCACTGAAAGGAAAAAAATCTGTTGACACTTTAGTGCATGCTGCAAAAAAAACCAAACTGAAATACATACGAAAACAAAAAAGCCACTTTGTCAAAGGCATATGATATCATATCATAAAGAAAGTATGGTAGAGTGTCTGAAACATTTTAAAAATAATTTTTTGTTTAAGAATATTTGTTATAATATTGTTCATACTTGAGTTTTAATCATCCTTCACCAGTGCACTTTCCCCAATACCATGTACAGATGTTGCACTGTGCATGGCTCAGTGTTTCTGTATAGTCACAAGAAATAGAAGTTGCACACCGATACATTCTATCCACTCATTGTATAATAGATGTATGTATGGATTCAGAAAAGCTCCCTGCTGGAACTAAACTCTGTGACAGATGACACAATAAAGAAAATTTGTGAAATTCACTATTGTGATCAAATCCAGGATATTCACCACCCTGGCAAGAGTATGGATGCCCACTACTAGCATCTTCTTCATGAAAAAGTGAAGTGGCTGTTCTAGGGTTGGGCTCTCCCATCTTGATGACAATAGGGAAGAAGTAAAGTAGTTCCTGTTAGAGCAGAACTCTGACTTTATTCAGCCACAGATGGACAAGGAATAGATAGCTAAGCATGTTTATTTGGCAGACATTGTTCAATTTCTCTATAAATTTAATATTTCTCTGCAGGGGAATTTCACACGTAGTTTTTACAGCGAGACATAAGATGGATGTGTTCAAAAAATCTGATTCTGGGATAGCTGTGTCTGCGAAAGTGATATTGAAATATTTCCACTCTTGCAAAAAAATTCTGATTGGCACTTATATTATGCATAAAGCCATATCAATCAATATAAAAACAGCACTTAAGGGCATTAGCTCACAACTTTAATCATGAGTACTCTGATCATGAGCATCTACGAAAAAGAAAACTCTGGGTTAAAATTTCTTTTTTTTTTATAATTTTTTATTTTTAATTATGAGAACAAAGATGTAAAGAAAGAGGACAAGGTAAAGTTACAGTGGAAGAACAATCACCCATAACATAATTCTCAGAAGTCCCCTTGCTGATATCTTAACTTTGAACTTTCAGCCAAAGGACATTAAGATAAATAAGACAGAGTCCATGTACTTTGTCCCTCAAGTCCCTAGATTGTAACACATTATAATATTTCTTAAAAACACACACGGCAATCTAAAGCCATAAAATTTATGTAACTCCTTAAACATTAGGCATAGTATTTTTTTACATTCCATGTACATGCATATTAGCTTAAGTTAACCTCAAATTTTAAGTGTTTTTTTTAAGGATTAGAGTCAAAGGAGCACAGTAAAAATGGTGTTAGAGTGGCAGTTGATGATTGCATAGGCCCACCAAAATATGAGGAGAATGAATAAGGAATAATCTTGGCCTAAATACAAAGAGACCCGACCTCTGAAGTTTCCTGGCATAAGACCAACTCTAGGCTCCAGGCAAGCTAGATCGTCCAATCCAAGACATTGTCTGTAGTGCCAACACACTTTTATTTTTCACACAATCTATGTTGTGGTTATCATGTTTCTGTATTAAATATTCTGGAATCTGCATATCCTACATTGAAGTCAGGATGTGGAGCGTAATCTTCTTTCACCTCACCATTAAAGGGCAATGCAGAGATCCCTGTCCTGTAAGCAGGTCGTTGTTGTTGTTGTTAAGTCTTCTCAGTGTTAAGGGAAGTCTCTTTTGAGCAGGTCAATGTCTGAGCAGTGGTAGGGTTTTCTGTGGTAGAGATTTGCTTCCAAGTGATGTTATAGACAAAACTGGATGTTTCGTGGATGGCTTCCCTGGTTCAGGGGTGAATGGAAAATGCCCTTTCTTCTGAAGCCTGTGCCAGGTAGTTATGTCAATGTTCAGTGTGTAAGATCCCTTTGCACTACAAGATTTGTGTGTTCCAGTCTCTATTAGATAGGATCTTATTTGTATATATAGTATTTTCCCATTTTAATATGCCTATGCAATAAAAGGAGCAATGCCAAGTGGCGTTATTGGCACATATGGGGGCCATAAAACAAGTCCAACAATCCCTATGACATGGTTCAATCATAAGCATTAAACTGGGGAACTCTTTCACCAAAATTCCTTGTTGAAAAGCTCATAAAGAGAAGATAAAAATTGGTTAGAATCGTCACTGTATAAGAGAATATTTAGTAAGACTTATATCTGACAGATAAAAACACAAAATATTCAAAAGAAATACGTGTCCATTTTATGTCTTTTGAAACAGTTTGGGGTTGTCACACACAATGCACAGCTTTGGCCTGGGATTAGGATTGTACAGTACTAAAGTTAAAAAGAGTAATGTGGGTTAGTGATGTTTTGGTGGGGGGGGTGAGAAGGTTACAGAGTAAAAGTGAGCTTTGTAGGAGTGTGGGAAAGGGAAGAATACAAAATGGACATTCTGGATACGCAAAACAAACATAAAGATAAGGGACAGTCTTAATACATGCAGTGTATTTTCCGTATGTGGACTAGTCAGAAATTGCCAGTGACAAACTTAGCGCAACCAAGCAATCTCAGCACACCCCAAGATAAGACCCACCATTTCTGGCCTCCTGGGCTGGAACCCCAGAAGGCCTAGAGGCCGGGGGCAGAAGAGGGGAAGGTTGAGGGCCTATCATGGCTCACAGCGCACCCAAGTTAGGGAAAAGGCCTTCCACATGGGGTCTCCCCAAACCCCATGTGGCTAGAGCTAGCCTCCAGCTCAAGAGAGGATGGACAGAGAGCCAGAAGCCAGGATCTGCCCGCCCTAAATCCTGTGCTCTTTCCACCCCAGAGCTGGGGGAAGGACGGGGAAAGCTTGGGACCCCACCCAAGAGGGACCTCCCGACACCCACCTTGTCTGGTCACCTGGGCTGCCACCACAAAAAACCTGGAGACCGGGGGCAGAAGAGCGGAAGGCTGGGGTCTATCAAGGCTCCCAGTGCACCCAAGTTATTGAGAAGACTTTCCACATGGGGTCTCCCCAAAACCCCTGCAGCTAGAGCTAGCCTCCAGCTTAAGAGAGGATGTAGAGAAGCCAGAAGCCAGGATCTGTCCACCATAAACCCTGTGCCCTTGCCACCCTTGAGCTTGGGGAAGGGCGGGGAAAGCTTGGGACCCCATCCAGGAGGAACCCCCAACACCCACCTTGTCTGGCCGCCTGGGCTGCTACCCCAGAAAGCCTGGAAACTGAGGGCAGAAGAGGGAGAAGGCTGGGGGCCTATCAAGGCTCCCATCACATCTGGGTTGAAAATTTTTTATGGAAGATGCCCAATCGTGAAAAATAAAATATGTGTTTTAAGGTACTGTATTTCTAAACACCTACCAACATGGTCTGAAGAAGCAGGGTAACAGAAAAGAAATAATAAACCAAGCTAGACAGGAAAAGATGATCATGGAGTCCATGGCCTTTTACCTTGTACTCTCTGCCTTGAGCTCAAAAAGCTAGTATTTCATGGAATGATACAATCATAGACTTTGCAGCAACGTGGATGGACCTAGAACATATTATGTTACAGAAAGTAAGACAGAAGATGAAAGACAAACACAGAATGATAGCGCTATTCTGAAGCACCTAGCAACTACACCTTTTATACAACTAATACTCAATAATCAAATAACTCGGTTTAACAGGATAGAAAATCCAAACACTGTAACAGTAAACAAATACTGGGGAGTAGTGCCCAAAACATATGAAACGGAACAACACAAACACTTAACTACACATTATAGAATAAAGGAACCAGCAACAGCACAAACAATCGCATAGAGAGAACAGGTTTAAAATTAGCCTTTTACTACAACGCCCCATAATAGTCTCTTAGGGATCTTATACAGGATTACAGGTAAAGAACACCATAGGAAATCACTGACTCCAACAAAAGCATTTCAAAAAATATGTTTTAATGCCTTAATCTTATTATATTTAAAATAACCTCTCAGCTTTTTGGTCCACAGGTATTTTGGATACAAGTGGCACCTCGGGCCCAGTCACATGAGATACCATACCCAGCTTGCATTACGAAAATGTCTTGATAAAACTTTTTTTTTAACAAACTCCTTATCTCTAGGCTATACCTTTTTTAGGACCCGATGCATGTGACCTGCAAGACCACCGAAGCAGCAACTGTGACATACAGACTTATATTACAGGCCTACTTGAACACATTCAAGCAAACAAACATTCCCTTGCTCTCTTCTCCTTTCTTCTCACTACTTCTTTTTCTTTTTCTTTTTAATCTCATTTTCTTCTTTCTTCCTTTCTGCCATTCCCATTTACTTTCTCCTTTCTCCTCTTTAGAAATCCGACTATCGCTTTACCCCTCAATCCCATCCAGATTCTCCACCTTATTAAAACTCTTCACCCTCAGTTCTTAATCCATTAGGAATTAAGATGGACCACCTACTCCTACAAACCAGTACCCAGCACCCAAGCATAGGGACATCTACTCAAACCCACGCCTTGTCCCCGGCAAGAAAAGACTCATGCTGTGTGGCCCTCCTTACCAACTCTTCCTAACAAGGTTGGCGCACATCTTAAAGAATGAGAACAAGCAATGTTGGCAGGGATGTGGAGAGAAAGGAACTGTTATACACTGGTGGTGTGAATGCCATATAGTCCAACCTTTATGGAAATCAATATGGAGATTTCTTCAAAAACTGGAAATTGAGCTTCCACACGATCCAGCTTTACCACTCCTAGGGATATATGCTAGGAACACAAAAATACAATACAAAAATCTTTTCCTCACACCGATATTCATTGCAGCATTATTTACAATAGCCAGACTCTGGAAACAACCAAGATACCCTTCAACTGATGAATGGCTAAAGAAACTGTGGTACATATACACAATGGCATATTATGCAGCAGTCAGGATAGATGAAGTCATGAAATTTTTCTATACATGGATGTACATGGAATCTATTATGCTGAGTGAAATAGCTCAGAGGGAGAAAAATGGATGCAGAATAGTCTCACTCAACTATTGCATTTAAGAAAAATGAAAGACATTTTTGTAATAATTCTCGGAGACAAAAAGAAGGAGGGCTGGAAGGCCCTGCACATGACATGAAGCTGACTACAAAGACTTATGAGTGCAGTTAGAAAAAATAACTTTGCTGAGAACTGTCATAAGAGGGCAAGTGAATGAGGGAAGTAAAAAGCCTGTCTCGAGTAGGCAGGGATTGGGGTTGAGGAGGAGGGAGATTTCGGGCATTGGTAGTGGGAATGTTGCACTGGTGAAGTGTGGTGTTCTCTACATGACTGAAAACCAACTACATTATATGTGATCAAGGTGTTTAAATAAAATATTAACAAAAATAAAAACAAACAAACAAAAATAATGTTCACCAGGGGCTTTTTATAGATAACTGAAACTATCATCTGGAAGATTCCTTCTAATCCTATTTTGCTGAGTTTTTCACATAAATGAGTATTGGATTTTGTCAAATGCCTTCTCTGTGTCGATTGATAAGATCATGTGGGTTTTGTCTTTCTTCTTGATGATGTAATACATTATGTTGATTGACTTGCATATGTTGAATCATCCTTGCAGCCCTGGTATGAAACTCACTTGGTCACAGTGTTTAAGTTTTTGTCAAATGTTGGAGTTGGTTTGCTAAGATTTTGTTGAGGATTTTTGCATCTATGTTCATTAGTGAAATATGTCTATAGCTTTTATTTTTTTAGCAGTGTTTTTGCCATCTTTGGGAATGAGTGTGATATTTGCCTCCTAAAAGAAATTAGGAAGGATTCTTGTCTTTCCAATGCTTTGGAAGAACCTGAGGATCAGTGGTTGCAATTCTTCTCAGAACCTGTGATAAAATTTATCTATAAAACCATCTTGACATGGACTTTTGTTCTTGGGAGTTTCATAATTACTGTTTAATTTTCTCAGAAGGGATTGGACTTTTTATACGTTCTATTTCTTCCTTATCGAGTTTTGGATGTTGATATTTTCCCAGAAATCTGTCGGTGTCTTCAGGGCTCTCTTGCCTAACTGAGTACAGTTGTTCAAAATAACTCCCTCATGAAGACTTGTATTTTGGGGGTTTCTGTTTTAATCTCTGCCTTTTATATTTAATTCTATTTACTTGAGTGTTTTCCTACCGTTTTTTGGTGAATCTTGCCAGCGGTTTGTCTGTCTTGTTTATCTCCAGATCTTTTTTATTGCTGGATTTTCCCAGGCAACATAAAAAGAATTTGGAGTGTAAAAATGAGCATGTATGTAGCAATAGATGTTCCCATGACAGCATGCTTCAAGGGCAAAGAAACACTAAATATCTTAGGCCAAAGGATTTTTCTTTCTTTTTCTACAACACTTACTGTGCCTATGTAAATAATAAAAAAGGAAGCACACTTTGCCACACTGCTCTCTTTCTCTTTTTTCTTATTTAGTTGTTTTCTTTATTCTTTTTCACTCTTTTGGTCATTATTTCTTGATATTTATTGTTTTGCTCAGTGTTTTATTTTTTAGTAGTTACTACATTTTCCTTTTAAAATTTTTAATTGCTTTTTGTTGTGTTTTATGATTTTCTTATTTTTTGTCATTTTCCTAACGAGCCAACAACATGAATCATCTTGTTATGCCTCATGAATTCGGGGGGGAATAAAAATAAATTATACCAGGACCAAACAGTCATATGGACATTCGGTGGATATAAAAAAAAAGATCAGACTTAAATCACCAAAACCAAATTCAACAACAACAAAATCTCTACCCTCTCTATGTCCTATTGGGACATCAGTATTAAAATTATGGGCTGTTTGTGCAGTCCAGGACTTTGAGGATCTGTGGAGTTGGGCCGATAACTCATATGACAACAGTGTTTGTTCATGACTATGGTTACCAGGACTTTGGAAGTTTAGAAGCATCCTGGGATGGGAGGGTAAGGGTTTGGAAGGGGAGGCAGCCTGCTCAGGCTCCAATATACCTGGAGTTGTCACTCACAAAACAGTAATACCTGCTGTTTTGGCAGCTAGGAATCTCTGCAGTGTAGTGCAAAAGTGGTGAAGCTGTACCATTTGTCTAGCAGTAGTTGTAGGGTAGGTATATCTGTGTGTGCATATGCCAGGGCATTAGCAGGGCCAAGGATGTGTCCCAGAATGCAATCAGCTGTGACTATTTTATATTCATGAGTTTTTGCTACACTTTGCTTCTCTCTCAAGAGCTAGATGAGTCTTATGTCATTGGCCACCTGGGGAAACATGGCTGGCTTCCTTCTGTTAAAGAAAGAAATAGCATAATTTACTATGGACTATCCCAGCAATCAACTTTTGGGGGAGTGGGTTGGTGCTCAGGAATTCTAGCAATTCCTCACGATCTGGGTTCAATATTAGGAACCAAGAACGAGGTACTGCTTGAGCCCTGCAGTGTTGGGGGATTACTGGGACTACACTGCACAGTGCTTAGGGTTTTTCTGGGGCTCTCTAACGATGCTTGGGAACCATGATCAAGTTAAGATCTTCAAGTGCAAGGTACTGCCAGCCACATATCCAGCTTTCTGTTTGTCCGATTTTAGGGAAGGTATCATAGTAAGAAATTGTCTAATAAACCTCTGTGGGTATACTCATTGCCCAGCATACTGGAATATGAAGTCCCCACTTGATGACAAGCCTGGCTCGATTTTTCAGGACATCCCTGACCTCAAATGCTTTACAGTACTCTGGGTCAGCTCTGCTGCATAGTGTCAATACTGTGGCACCTTCCCAGTTTCTTCTGAGACCTGGCACACCAGATCATGCAAATCTCCTCTCTCTGCAGACCCAAGAGGAAAATGTGATGAGAGTGGCAAGCTGATCTGCAATGGCATAGACCTGTGTGATTGGTTCAGAACTGTCTGGGCTGCTTCTACCCTGCCACAAGTGCAACTCCAATAAGTGTGGGCCTGAGTGCTGCAACAACTGGTGCTGGGTATATGATGACATGGTTAATGAGTCCAGGGATGTCGTCAGTACCCTGCCCTTCAGTGTCCCAGAGTAGAACTGCTCCTCCACAGCCCATAGCTCCGTGCTCCAACACACTCAAGTTAATGACTTTTTCCTCTTGAGGAGTTCTGGAGTGATTGGGGAATGGGAGTGCTGTCCTTCTTCTCTGGAGCCCTGGAATTCTGGAGGTTTCTCCCTGTGACTTCAGATCTCTTCACTTGACCTGAAAGTATCGTTACAAATAGGTTTTTTCTTCTGTTCTTGACAACCCTCTGGGCTTATGCCTTCTATTAAACACATTTTTCTGTACCGTTTTAAGATTTCTTAATGTAAAATCTTTAAGTTAATTTGTTTTGTAACTTAGATTTTTGTGCAGTTTTTTCTCTTTTTTTTTTCAGGGCTTCCAAGTGATTCAGGGGTTCCTGATAAACTACGTCCCTTGTAGTTCTCTCACAACTGGTCTATATGGTTCAATTCAAGGGCCTGAGGACACAATAGTATTCGGAGCCTTGAGAGCCCTGGGGAAGTTTGGGAGGCCATGCAGTACCAGGGTCAGGTACATATCACCTCTTGCTATCTCTTCAATCTCAAATATTTTAAACTTTAAATTTACACTTGAATATTTCCAGTCTCTGAAACAAGTTTTTCTTGCAGAAAGATAAAAGTGCTATTTATATTACTTGTTCAGTCTCCTGCATAACACTCCTGCTAACTCCAAAGTATGATTTGGAATTTTTAAAAAAAAGCAAAACTTGGTGATTGTCCTATGGACTCTCTCTGTCTTTGTCTCTTTCTTCCTTCTTCCCCTCCCCACACCCCTTCCTTTCTCCCTCACTTTCAATCTTCTTCCTCCCAAGGTCAAACTTGGTAATTCTTCTATTTAGATTTGTATCTAATTTTTAAAATAGAGAAACCAGAACTTGAAAATCCCCCTAGCCAGTGTGTTATTGTTGGTGGTGTTTTGTTTTGTTTTAAGATAAAAATTTCAGGATCAGTATTTCAGAAGCATAGTTTTTAAATGGAGAAACTTAATACACAAAAGTATGGTGGAGAAGCACACTTTGCTTTTTCTACTTTGATTCTTATTAGGCGATATTGATACTGCTGATTGTGCAATCACACTTTGAGAGACCCTCTTGTAAGCTACATTAGATACATAATTAATGGAAATATTTAAATAGAGGTTGGTTGTTTTTTGATGGCTGTTTAGTTTTTGTGCCACACCTGCTCAGATTACTTCTTGCAGTGCTTGGGGACCCTATAGGTTAGTGGGTATTGAGCTCATGTTGGCTATGTTCAAGCCCTAGCTGCTGTACTACCTCTCCAGCCACATTTACTTTACCACCTGAGCTATATTTCCAGCCCTGAGAAACTTAACCAAAGTAAAAAAAATGGTTATAGAGTTTCCAGTTTCTTTTCCCTCCACTTTCTTATTTCAAATGCACTTATATTTCTACAATTGCACATGGCAGGGAAGATGCCTGATAGTTTTGGGCTTCTTGGCACTGTGATTTGAAACTAGAGTCTTTAAATCCAGCTGTGATGATAGTTTTCTTGTATGTATAGCAGAGGAACTGTCCAAGAATTTACTGGGTTTTCCAGATTTCACTCACTTTTCCTGCCTTTATTTTTTTTTGTGAATCGAGCACGTTGCTAGTGGTCCAAAGCTACCAACCTTCACCTATCTGAACAGAAATTACTAACATTCTTTCCCATAAATAAGACTTCAGAGTGCCCCTCAGGAAGACATTGTCCTGAAGCTGGGCTAAATGTATGTTTTGGGAAAGGAATAATGTGCAGGGTTTTGACTTTTTGGATTGTGCTTTTAGAATAAATGTTATTTGGTAAAAAACCGGCCAACTAAATTGTACTTTAATTACTAATTTTAGAACCATGTAGCATTCAATTTGACAGCACATCTTTAGAGAGAATTGGTTGACAAATATCAATCCTACTGGTGTTTGGTAGTGAGATGGGACAGGTATGGAGATAAACCCATCTGGTTCCTGTCTTTCAAGGGAATAGAGACTAAAGTTGGTACTTTTAGGAGTGAATTTGTCTTTTTTATAGATGAGGAAAAGTAGACCCAGTGAGAGAAATGACGTAGTGAAGGACCCAAAAGTAAACTCTGATGTTTTGAATCCCATGGGTGTTCACATACGGACCACTTATTTTATAAGTGTGCTGGAACTCACCAAGGTGTTTTGAACAGTACACATTCCTGAACTGTATCCCAAATCTTGTAATCAGATGCTCTAGCAGCAAGGACTGGAAACCCATATTTTAGAGCAAACACTCTAGATTGAGAAACACAGCCTTGTCTCCAGTTGTCATACTTTTTTATTCAAAAATAAACTTAGGAGTCTCTGGGGTTTGCTTAGTGGTAAAAAGGTCTTGCCTAACAAGCTTCGGACATGAGCTGGGCCCCCATGTTGCATCCATCCAGGTGCTGAGCATAGTCTCAACAACTTTACTGAAGTTTGGGACCCCAGGTGCCACACCACAAACTCAGCTGACTGTAGCTATGCAGGTATGAGCAGCAAAACTGAAGTGTGCATGTGAGAGCACCACACCTGAAGCTGTGTGAGCATTGTGGCCATTATTCATATTTCAGAATGTACACGAACTCTGGTGTGGGTCACTGTTGAGTATGTATAGAAGCGCTGTAATGGAGCATGTACACCCCTTTCCTGAGCCCCTGCACTATTGCCAAGTATGCTAGTATTGCTATTGAGAGAAAGAATTGTCCTGGGAGTTAGTGCCATCTTTATATTAAAGTTTGGTGTGTCTGTTGGTAAGCCTTGTCTTAAAGTATGCCGTTCAGTTTTTCTTTTAAGAATGGTTTTGAGTCTGTGAAGTTTTTGAGCTGTTGTTTGTCTGTGAAACTATGTATTGTTCCTTCAAACCTGAAAGTGAGTTTTGCTGGGTGCAGTATTCTAGGAGAAGCATTTATTTCATTGAGTTTTGTCACTATGTCCCACCACTGCCTTCTGGCCTTGAGTGTTTCTGGTGACAGGTCTGCAGTAAATCTCAAGGATGTTCCCTTGAATGTAATTTCTCTTTTCGATCTTGCTGCATTCAGAATTCTGTCTCTATCTATGGGATTCGTCATTGTGACTAGGATGTGTCTTGGGGTGTTTTTTCTGGGGTCTCTTTTAGTTGGCACTCTTCGGGCATGCAGGATTTGATCACATGTATTCATTATCTCTGGTAGTTTCTCTTTAATGATGTTCTTGACTGTTGATTCTTCCTGGAGATTTTCTTCCTGAGTCTCTGGGACTCCAATGATTCTTAAGTTGTTTCTGTTGAGCTTATCATAGACTTCTATTTTCATCTGTTCCCATTCTTTGAGTAATTTTTCCATTGTTTGATCATTTGCTTTGAGGCTTTTTTCCAATTTCTTCTGCTGTATGTACTTGTTATGTATCTCATCTTCCAGTGTACTGATTCTATTCTCAGCTGCTGTTAACCTGTGGGAAATCTCACACATGTTTTTCTTCAATTCATCTACTGAGTTTCTCAGACCTGTTATTTGATCTGAAATTTCTGTTTGGAGTTTTCTCATTTCTATCTTCATATTCTCCTGATTCTTATTAGTGTTCTCTTCTATACTTGTTTGAGTTCTTTGAACATGTTCCATATTGCAACTCTAAACTCCTTATCTGAGAGACTGACTAGGTGGTTGGTCATGTTCAAGTCATCAGAGTTGCCATCTTCATTCTCTATGTCTGGCACTGGCCCGTGTTGTTTCCCCATTGTCACACTAGTACTGCGTGTTTTTCTACGTGTTGTGATTGTATTCATCGGCTAAATGCTATGCACCGTCGCGAAGGGGAGCGGAGCAACCGTGCTCCTCTGGCTTCTCCCTTTCTGGGCGTGTCGACTCACCTCCACGGAAGGCTCACAGGAAGGCAGGCTGGCAGATGGGCCGCACCCAGGATGAAATCAGGCCAAAAATGCAGGACAGCAGAGTAGAGAGGCAGAAGGGTGCTGGCATCTGAGATCCAGCGAAGTTCAGTGGCTCCTCCCTTTCTGGGCGTGTCGACTCACCTCCACGGAAGGCTCACGGGAAGGCAGACTCCCCGGAAAGTTCACAGGAAGGCAGGCTGGCTGATGAGCCGCACCAAGGGTGAAATCAGGCCGAAAATGCAGGACAGCAGAGTAGAGAGGCAGAAGGGTGCTGGCATCTGAGATCCAGTGAAGTTCAGTGGCTCCTCCCTTTCCTGGCCTGTCGACTCACCTCCACGGAAGGCTCACGGGAAGGCAGACTCCCCGGAAAGTTCACAGGAAGGCAGGCTGGCTGATGAGCCCCACCAAGGGTGAAATCAGGCCGAAAATGCAGGACAGCAGAGAAGAGAGGCACAAGGGTGCTGGCATCTCGTATGCTAGTATTGCAATCTCGATGTAGAACCCCAGGGGAGCACCATAACAAAATTTCAGTACAACAGCCAGGAGTGGATATGACCCCTGTTATTTCAACAAAAATTACAAAGGGATAGGGAAATACCAAAGACTTTTTGAAGAGTTTTAGGCAAATTGACAAGAGAGTATATTCCTAGTCTTTTGTCAATTTATCTTAAAGATGAAATGTGATCATCCAATTTTTAAGGTTCTTTAAAATTTGAATTTAGCCTATTTTGTTGGTGACTTTTCCAAGTGAAGTAAAATATAAAGTTAAGGAGTTTCATAATTAGTAATCATGCGTCTAACAGATATTATAAAAGTGCTAGTCAAACCTTTCATAAAATTTTTAGAATTAGGGTTATGTCCTTTTTAATGCCAGCTTGGTGCATTTTTAAAGCATTTCTATTCAAATTGATTTTTTAAAAAATATATGTGGGGGATTGTCAAATTATATGATGGTCTAATTTCATCAAAAAGTGAATAATTGCTCTTTAGTTATCTGAGCTAAGTTAAGATTAACAAGAAATATTACATTAGTGAAAGGTCTGTCTTGTCAGTTTAAGACTATTTCTGACTGGTTATCTTTTAATACTTATGGCATATCTCCCCGAATATAGAAGAGAATTTTAAAGTAAGCCACTTCACAGGTCTTTAAATATAAACTGTTATCCCAGTTATCTTTACCTACTCCTGAAAGATTTTACAATTCTATGGCATAGAACATTAATTTGCAGAGTAATTTTGAGTTTGATTCATAAGAATTTAAAGCGTATCTCTCAGGTGTCTAAGCCTCCAGGCCCTGATCTGGATCACGGTCCAAACAGGTAGAGCTGCAGGGATATCATTTGTAGGAAATTTTTTGGGTGTTTGCTTGAAATTTTAGGATGTAAACAATGTAGAGTTGGATAGTTTGCATTGGTTGTCACAGCTGAAATTTCTGTAATACTTTTGACATCTGCAACATTTCCTGATTAGAGCTACAGTGTTTGGTCAGGGTCAGACATACTCTTAACCACTCAGATAGAGTGTTGTGCAGTGCCTTTCCTACAGACTACACTGCCAGCAGTACCTCTTGAGTTGCATAGAAAGGATACATTGCAAGTAGGTGTGTGATGCAAGACTTTATTTTTAAAAACTTTTAAAAAATAAAATTGAGAACATACATATTTCAAGTAGAATTTCTTTGTTTTGTGACTTTTGTAAATATTTTTATACCATAGCTGCAAACAGAATTTTATCTTTGTGGAATCTGATATCCCCATTGGACTTTGATAGCAAAGCAAAGCTAGACTTGCAAAGAGTCAGGAATGGATTTCTCTCATCTTTGTGACATTTCCCAGAAGTACTTGTCGAACTTTAGGGAAAGCACTTGGATCTAATCTGGAGTTAAAAGAAATTTATTTTCAACCTATTTTCGCAAGAAATGGGCTCCTTTTTGCAGAAATAAAGCAAAGGCCAGAATGAAGGCATCTGCCTAAAGGCTCTTTGTACTTCTATGCCTGATAAGAATCAAGGTGTAAGATACACGAAGAACTGTAAAGAGCTGAGAGTACTTGATTGTTTTAATTGAAACAGAATCTGTATCACCTACCTTTGGGTGATACAGATACTGCCATCATGCCTAAAGAGCATTGTGAGAAAGAAAAGTAGGAGGCATGACTTCCCCCTCCCCATTTGAACAGCTGCAAATTCAGCATCTAAATCTATCTTTAAAAATTTTATACCACAGTTGGAAACTGGATGGCATTAAATATTCTTACGTTGTTTTTTTATATAAATATAGAAAAGGAGGGTCACTGGCACTTCGTAGATATTGACCATCTGCGTTCCTTAAAGCTTTGTAGAAAAGGAGTATTTCTTGCATGTTTTTGGCTCCCTCTGCTGTTCATTCATATGACTTATAGTTGAAAGGAAATGGGAATTGTGAAATAAAATAAATTTCTGTACTTCCCTCTTTGTTCTCTAGAACACATCTAGGGCCTAATCCCAAAATCCTGCATTTGCATCTGCATTTGTGTTTTTCAGTTAAGCAACCAGAAAGTGAATATTCTAGCTGTGTGTCTATCTGGAGTCGGAGACAGAAGGCAGGATTCACCTTCAAAACTTTTCTTTGTAGATTAAAAATGAGATTTTGGGGGCTGCGCATTGGTGCAGCTGTAGGGCATTTGCCTTGCACACAGCTGACATAGTATGGACTGCAATTCAATCCCCGGGCATCCCATAAGCTCTCCCAAGCTAAGAGCAATTTCTGAACACAAAGAGTAACCTCTGAGCATCACCGGGTGTGGCCCCAAAACCACCCCCCAAAGTATATTCTCATAATCTTGGCCTTTCTAGTGTGTTCTATTATTGGTAAGTTTGTGCTGGGTGAGCACAAACAATTTGGCTGTTTATCAGCCAGTTCAATACAAAAATTAAAAAACCATGTGCAGCAGAAGTCAGAGTATGGGATTGGGTCCATCTGGAAGTGCTGGGACCTTCAGTTAGACCTAGCAGTGGTGATGGAAGGGGGCGTGCAGTGCTCCTAATTGAACTCAGGGTCTCCGCATGCTGGGCAAGTGTGCCAACCCTTGGGAGTCACCTCCCCTTTTCTGATGCATATCCCATTGCACGTTTTAAGTAATTTAATCTATATAAGGATTTATGTTCCTGGAGTCCTAGACCTATGAGCAAGCCTTTAGGTGCACATAGTCACAAATGAGGACTTAGGAGAGTGTCATTCAGTCTAGAGAACACTGTATGCACATTATAAAGTTGGAGAACATTGGAGAATCAGCCACTCATAACTCTTCTCTCCTAGGATATTTATGTATTTTGGTTTTTTTCGGCCACACCCAGTGACACTCAGGGGTTATACCTGGCTATGCCCCAGAAATTGCTCCTGACTTGGGGGCCATAGGGGACGCCAGGGGGTTGAACCACAGTCCATCCCAGGCTAGCATGGGCAAGGCAGATACTTTACCACTTGTAACACCACTCCAACCCATCTACTAGGATATTTAACTGGGAAAAAATAACTACTCCCACCTCAACAGGCTGCTTTGGGGGATCAGCTGGAAGGATTCCTGTTGATCGTTGAGCTAAGGTTTGCTCTAGCTGCTGGTCCTCTATATCATTGTTTACCATTCCTGGATTCACATCAGCTGACTCTGGAGCTTGACATGGGTTTGTTTCCTCACATGCAGCTTCTTTTCAGTGAACATATAGTTGGCCCTTTTTCGTCTGCAGTTTCCATGCTTACAGACAACCCATGGTTTCTATGAGTGTATTTTTTCCTAATTTTTCTAGGCCTCTTGTAGCTCTGTGCTCAAAATACTATGTGATACTGGGGATTGAACCTGGGGCTCCTTCATGCAGAATACACTTGCATACACTCAGCACAATGAGCTCTCTCTCTCTCTCTCTCTGGCCAAAACAAAATTCTACTTTTGGGGGCCACACCTGGCAGTGCTCATGAGCCATTCCTGGTTCATCATTTGGAGATTACTCCCTGAAGTGCTTGGAGGACCATGCAGTGCCAGGATCAAACCTGGTCCTCTTAACATGCAAAATATGCACTCCAGTCTAGCGCACTCTCTCTTAGGTCCAATGTTTGTATTCTATCTGTGCTTCTCGTATGATTTTCTTCTCCCCTACCATTCCCTCTTACAAGATTTGACCTGAGAAAGACTTTTCCCAAGTAAGAAAACCCTATGGCTGTCATTTCTTATTCTGGGCACAAAAACGGATGTGTAAAGCAACTTTTCCTGCTGTTTTACCTGAAACTCAGTTTTTTTTAATTTGTTTTTTTGGGCCACATCTGGTGATGCTCAGGAGTTATTCCTGACTCTGTGCTCAGAGGTCACCCTGGCAGGTTCGGAGGAACATATAAGATAATGGGGATTGAACCGAGGTCACCCATCTATGAGGCGCTACACGTGTACTGTTACTCTGATATCTGAAACTCATATAATCTTAACGCTTGGGGATTTCCAGGATTAAGGTGCAGAACTCTGCACTCACACAAGCCCTAGATGAAGAAAAGACCGCAGGTGATCAGTATACTCTTCTGGGGCACAGCAAATAGATTTCTGGGGTAGAGTAATTTGGGAATATATATATGGAGGAACTTTTAGTTATGGAGTAAAGGGAAGAGCTCTGAGCACTGGAGATGAAGAAGCAAGTCATAGAAAAAATCCTGGTCTCTGGGGTGGCCCAATGGAGAAGACAGTGGCCTTCTGAGACAGGATTTTGGGTTCCAGTCCCACCACTGATTGGTCACAGGTTAGCTCTCTTGGTGTCTGTATAGTTAGCACTCTTGGTGTGTGTGTATGTGGGTGTTCTGCCACCAAAGATTTTATAGTCAGGACTGAGAGCACCTCTTCTAGGGAAACCCTGCATCACCAAGTATGTAGAAAGTTCTGGAAGTAGGAGACCAAGATGTGCACATGTCAGGCTGGACTTCAAGGGAGGCTGCAGCTGGAACCAGAAGACTGCACCTAACAGGAATGCTGGTCCTCTTCAAGTGGTATGGCTGAGAATCTAAGCAGACAGCTCGCCAAAGGCCTCCTGGGCGACCACTTGGTCCAGGAGACCGAGCTCCCCCATGTCAGACTATCCTTCAGGGAAGGGGAAGAAGGAAACCCCTCTTCTATGCATTTTCAAACTAGAGAGGAGACTGCAGCTGAACCTAGAAGACCCCACATGTCAGGATATCTGCTCTTCTACTGGCATGGCTTGGAATCTGGGCAGACAGCAGGCCAAAAGCCTTCTGGGTTGACCACTTAGTCCAGGAGACTAATATCCCCTCACGCCAGGTTGTCCTTCAAGGCCAGGTCTGGCAACTGAGCTCTGGGGGTATGGAGAGGAGGGAAACTCCTCCCCCATATATTTTCAAACTGGAGAGGGAAGCTGCAGCTCGACTCAGGAGACCCCCAACTATCAGGACTCCTGCTCCTCTTCTACTGCTATGGCTGGGAATCTGGACAGGTATCAGCCAAAGGCCTCCTGGGCTGACCATTTGGATCAGGAGACCAAGAAATTACATGTCAGACTGGCCTTCAGGGTCAGGTCTGGCAACTGCTCTATGGAGGGAGGTTGGAGGAGGGAAACCCCTCCTCTATGCATTTTCAAATTGGAGAGGGAGGCTGCAGCTGGAACCAGACGACCTCACATGTAATGATTTGTGCTCCTCTTCTACTCGCATGGCTGAGAATCTGACAGACTGCTGGCCAAATACTCCGGGCTGACCAATTAGTCTAGGAGATCGAGATCCCCTCAAGCCAGGCTGGCCTTTAAGGCCAGGTCTGGACACTGAGCTCTGGAGGGATGGGGAGATTGGAAACTTCTCTCCCATCTATTTTCAAACTGGAGGGGGAGGCTGCAGAAGACCCCACCTATCAGCACTCCTGCTCCTCTTCTACTGCTATGGCTGGGAATCTGGGCAGACAGCTGGCCAAAAGCCTCCTGGGATGACCACTTGGTTCAGGAGACCTAGATACCCCGTGTCAGACTGGCCTTCAGGGCCACGTCTGGCAACTGAGCTCTGGGGGGAGGTGAGAGGAGGGGAAACCCCTCCTCTATGCCTTTTCAAACTGAGAGGGAGGCTACATCTGGACCCAGAAGACCCCACATGTCAGGATTTCTGCTCTTTTTCTACTAGAATGGCTGGAAATCAGGGCAGACAGCTGGCCAAAAGCCTCCTCGGATGACCACTTAGTCTAAGAGACCGAGATTCCCCCCATGTCAGACTGGCATCAGGGCTACATATGGCAAATGCAGTCTGGGGGGAGGTGGGAGGAGGGAAACCCCTTTTCTATGCATTTTCAAATTGGAGAGGGAGGCTGCATCTGGACCCAGAAGACCCCACATGTCAGAATTTCTGCTCCTCTTCTATTGGCATGGCTGGGAATCTCAAAAACCACTAAATAGCAATTAAATTCTAAATTAATAAATCTCTACATTTTGTTCTAAAATTTTAACATTCTAAATAAGAATTCTAAAATTCTTAATTCTATACATTATATTCTAAGATTGTAAATTCTAAAAACTAAATTTTAATTTCGATTATAAATTCACTAAATCATAATTTCTATTCTAAATTTAAATATTCTAAACTCTAAAATTCTAAATTCTATATTCTGAAATTCTATGCTTTAAAGTTCTAAAATCTGAGTTAAAATTTTTAAATTCTAAACTTTAAAAATCTAGATTCCAAATTCTAAAATTCTACAATTCTAAATGTTATATTCAAGATATCTTAAATTTATATTTATATATAATTCCAAAACATGGAACAATTTCTGAGTCTATCGCCAGGTGAAACCAATTCACGTCACTTGCTGTGGCCCAAAATCCATTAAGAAAACACACAAAATCCATAATAATAAAATTCTACATTGATAAATTTCTACATTTTATTCTAAAATTCTAACATTGTAAATTCTGAATTCTAAAATTCTTAATTCAATATTTTAAATTCTAAGATTTTAATTCTATATTCTAAAATTTTAACTTATAAAATTCTATATTTTAAAATCTAAATACTAAAATTCTAAATTCAAAATCCAAAAATTCTAAATTTTATATTTTAAAATTCAAAATTCTATATTCTAAAATTCTAAATTCTAAAATTCTATATTTTATATTCTAAAATATATTCTATATTCTAAAATTCTAACTTCCATAATACTAAATTATAAAATCTAAATTCTAAGATCTATATGCTAATATTCTATATACTATATTCTAAAAATAGAAATATTTTATTCTAAAATTCAATATTCCATATGTTAAAATTTTAATTCTATATTCTAAAATTTTATATCTCTATTTTAAAATTTTAACTTCTAAATTAAAAATTTCTATAATATACATTCAAAATTCTAAATTCTAAAATCTAAATATTAAACTTCTAAATTCTCTATTCTAAAATTCTAAATTTCATATTCAAAAATTCTAAATTCTATTTTTGATATTCTAAATTCTAAAATAAAATATTTTATATTCTATATTTTAAAATTCTATATTCTAAAAATCTAAATTCTATGTCATACAATTGTACATTCTACATTCTAAAATTCTAAATTCTATAGTCTAAAATTCCAAATTCTAAATTCTATATTCTAAAATTATAAATTTCATTTTCTAAAATTCTAAATCCAATATTTTAAAATCTATAGTCTATATTCTATATTCTAACTTCCTAAATTCTAAATTACAAACTCTAAATTCTAAAATTCTAAATTCTATATTCTATAATTCTGCATTCTAAATTAAAAATTCTAAATTCTATATCCTAAAATTCTAAATTCTAAAATTCTAAGATACAAAACTCTAAATTCTAAAATCTAAATTTTAAAATTCTAAATTCTATATTCTAAAATATTAAATTCTAAATTCAGTATTCTAAAATATATTTTATATTCTAAAATTCTAACTTCTAAAATTCTAAATTCTAAAATCTTAAATTATATATTTCAAAATTCTACATTTATTCTAAAATTCTAAATTCTTTATTCTAAAATTCTAAATTCTAAAATTCTACATTCTTTTTTTTTTTTTTTTTGGTTTTTGGGCCACACCCGGCGGTGCTCAGGGGTTACTCCTGGTTGTCTGCTCAGAAATAGTTCCTCGCAGGCACGGGGGACCATATGGGACACCGGGATTCAAACCAACCACCTTAGGTCCTTGATCGGCTGCTTGCAAGGCAAACACCACTATGCTATCTCTCCGGGCCCAAATTCTACATTCTTATTTAAATGCTAACTTCTAAAATTCTAAATTATATATCTGAATTTTAAAATTCCATGTTTTAAATTCTAAGATTCTAAATTTTATAATCTAAAATTCTTAATACTAAAACACTACATTCTAAATTCAAAAATTCTAAGTTTAATATTTTAAATTATTATTTCTATATTCTAAAATTCTAAATTCTTAAATTCTATAATCTATATTCTAAAGTTCTATCTTCTAAAATTCTAAACTCTAAAATCTAAATTGTATATTTTAAATTTCTACATTCTAAATTTTAGAATTCTAAATTATATATTCTAAATTATTATTCTAAATTTTAAATTCTATATACTTAAATTCCCACTTCTAAATCCTAATGTATAAAAACTAAATTCAAACATTCTAAATTCCATACTCTAAAATTTAACAGTTTAAAATCAACAGTCCTAATTTCTATATTTTAAATTTCTAAATATAATGCTAATATAATAAATTTTATTTTAGAATTTAGATTTTATAATTTAGAATTGCATAAGATAATATTTTAGACTATAGAATTTTATTATTAGAATTTAGAATATTAAAATATATAACTAGGATTAGAATATAAAATTTAGAATATTATTATTTAGAATGTTAGAATATAGAAGTTATTATTATAGTATATAAAAATATAGAATAAATAATTTTGAATTTTAGAATATAAAATTTAAAATTTTGAAATATGAAAATTAGAATTTTTGAATTTAAAATATTAGAAGTCAGCTATATAAAATATTTATATAAATATAAAAATTTAAATATATAAAAATATATAAATATTTAAATATATTTATAAAATAAAACAGAATATGAATGATAAAATTTAGAATAGAATTTTTAAATATGGATTTCACAATTTTAGAATGTAGAATTTTAATATAGAGAATTTAATATTTTAGAATATAGAATTTACAATGTTAGAATTTAGGATTTTTTAGATATAGATTTTACAATTTAGATTCAGAAGTTAGAATTTTAGAAAAAAATGTAAATTTTTAGAATTTTAAATTTAAAATTTTAGAACATAGAATTTTAAATTTTAGAATATGAAATTTAGTATTTTAGAATTTAGAATATAGAAATTTAAAATATAGAATTTAGAGCTTTAGAATTTAAAATGTAAAATTTTTAATTTAGAATTTAGTGTTTTCGAGTTTAGAAATTTAATTTTGAATTTTCAAAATTTAGAAAAGAATTTTTAATTTACTTTTATAATGTATTAACTTTCATTTTAAAATGAAGATTTAAGATATTTAGATTAAAGAACTTACTATTTTAGAATTTAGAATTATAAAGTTTGGAATCTAGAATTTTAGAATATAGAGTTTAGAATTTAAAATATACGATTTTTAAGTTTAGATATAAGAATTTAGAATTTTAGAATTTAGAATTTAAAATACAGAATTAAGATTTTTAGAATTCAGAATTTAGAATGTTATCATTTAGAATTTAGAGTGTTAACATTTAGAATTTTAGACTCCAGAATTTAGAATCTTTGAGTTTAGAAACCAAATTTTGTTTTATCAAATTTAGAATTTATTTTTCGAATGTAGTACCTTAGATATTTGAATATAGAATTAAGAATTCGAGAATATAGATTTTAGAATTATAT
This sequence comes from Suncus etruscus, assembly GCF_024139225.1. Taxonomy (NCBI): domain Eukaryota; kingdom Metazoa; phylum Chordata; class Mammalia; order Eulipotyphla; family Soricidae; genus Suncus; species Suncus etruscus. Next base: position 73,267 of record NW_026060330.1, on the reverse strand, counting down.
AATTTAGAATTTAAAAAATATAGAATTTAGAATTTCAGAATTTAGAATTTAGAAGTTTAAAGTATAGAATTCAGAATTTTAGAATTAGAATGTAGAATTTTAGAATATAGAATTTTGAATTTTCAGTTTAGTATTCAATTTTAAATTGTTGAATATTAGACTCTAATTTAAAATTTACTTTTGAGAATGTTAAATGTTACATTTTAGAATAAAGTTTTAAGATTTCTAGACTATTGAAATTAGAATTTTAGATTAAAATTTTAGAGTTTCAATCTAGAATTTTGGAGTATAGAATTAATATTTTAGAATTTAGAATTTTGAATTTTAGAATATTGGATTTAGAATTTTACAATATACAATTTAGAAATTTATCATTTAGAATTTTAGAAAATTATTTTTAGAATATAGAACTTAGAATTTTAGAATATAGTATTTAGAATTTTAGAGTAGAAAATTAAAATTTTAGAATATAGAATTTTAGAGTTTGGAATTTAAAATTTAGAATACATATTTTGATTTCTCAAATTTTAGAATAGAATCTTTAATTTAGTTTTTAGAATTTAGAATCTTAGTATTCAGATATCGAAAAAGAATTTTCAAATTCAGAATTTAGAATATTAGAATTTTCGAGTAAAATATAGATATTTATCAATTTAGAATTTTATTTTATTATTTATCGGTGTTTGTGTTGCCTTTATAGATTTTGGGCCACAGCCGGTGACTTGAATTAGTATCACCTGGCTTCTACTGGCCATGCAGATGCCCACCGTTGCACTACCACATGCCCATGTAATGTAAAATTTTAGAATTTAGAATTCTAGGAATTCAGAATTTAGAATGTTAGAATTTAGAATTTTTGACTATACAATTTAGAATGATAGAATATAGAATTTAGAACTTTAGAATTTAGAAATCAAATTTTGTTTTATCGACATTTAGAATCGCATTTAGAATTTACTATTTAGAATGTAGTATCTTAGATATTAAAATATAGAATAAAGATTTCTAATATATAGATTTTTGAATTATAGAATTTAGATCTTAGAATATATAATTTACAATTTCAGAATTTGGAATTAGAAAATTTAGAATATAGATATTAGAATTTTAGAATGGAGTATTTACAAATTTAGAATTATAGAATGTAGAATATAAATTTTACAGTTTAGAATTCTATTTTGTATGATCGAATTTTAGAATCAAATTTAGGATTTAGATTTTAAAATTAAGAATCTTAGAACATAAACTGTAGAATTAAGCATTTTAGAATTTAGAATGTTAAAGTTTAAAATAAAATATAGAGACTTATCAATTTTGAATTTTTTGGAATCAAATGGGATGCAGAGGGCATGAAACCACAGCTGTCTTTGGTTAATAATGGCCAGGCCGTTGCTGTCACATGTGCTGTCACATGCCCATATAATTTAGAATTTTAGAATAGAAGGAATAATTTTAGATATTTGGAATTTTAGTATTTAGAATTCTAGGAATTTAGAATATAGATTGTTAAAACTTAGAATGTTATAATATAGAATTTAGAATTTTAGAATTTGGGATTTAAAATTTCAAAATATAGAAATTAGAATTTTAGAATTTGGGATTTAGAATTTTACAACATAGAATTTAGAATTTTAGAAATTAGAATTCTGATTATAGAATTTAGAATTTTAGAATTTAAAATTTAATAGTTTTCAATAAAGAATTTAGAATTTAACATTTAGAATTTAGAATGTTAGACTTTAGATATAATAACGTTAGTATATGCAGTATAGAATTATAGTATTTAGAACTTAGAATTTTAGATTATAGAATTTAATATTTAGAAGTTTACAATATAGATTTTAGAATTTAGAACGTAGAATTTTAGAATATAGAATTTAGAATTTTAATACTCAAAATTTTAGAATATAAAATTTTGAATTTTCCATTTTAGAATTCAAATATTGAATTATCAAATTTTAGAATAGAATTTAGAATTTACTTTTGTAATGAAGAATCTCACATTTCAGAATATAAATTTAAGATTTTTTGAATATAGAATTTAGAATTGTAGAATTTAGAACTTTAGAATTTAGAATCAAAAATTATAGAATATAGAATTTAGAATTTTAAAGTTTAGAATTTAAAATTTTACAACTCAGATTTCATAACTTTAGAACTTAAAATTTCAGAATATAGTATTTAGAATTTTAGAGTTTAGAAATTTAAAATTTAGAATACAAATTTTGATTTAGTGAAATTTAGAATAGAAATTAAAATTTAGTTTTCAGAATTTAGAATTTTAGAATTTAATATAAAGAATTAAGAATTTTAGAATTGATATTTAGAATGTTAAAATTTTAGAACAAAATGTAGATTAATCAATTTAGAATTTAATTGATTATTTATGTTGTTTTATATTGTTTTTTAATTTTTTTTATTTAAACACCTTTATTACATACATGATTGTGTTTGGGTTTCAGTCACGTAAAGAACACCACCCATCACCAGTGCAACATTCCCATCATCAATGTTCCAAGTCTCCCTCTTCCCCACCTGACCCTTGCCTGTACTCTAAACAGGATCTCCATTTCCCTCATACATTCTCATTATTAGGACAGTTCAAAATGTAGTTATTTCTCTAACTAAACTCATCACTCTTTGTGGTGAGCTTCCTGAGGTGAGCTGGAAATTCCAGCTCTTTTCTCTTTTGTGTCTGAAAATTATTATTGCAAGAATGTCTTTCATTTTTCTTAAAACCCATAGAAGAGTGAGACCATTCTGTGTTTTTCTCTCTCTCTCTGACTTATTTTACTCAGCATAATAGATTCCATGTACAACCATGTATAGGAAAATTTCATGACTTCATCTCTCTTGAAAGCTGCATAATATTCCATTGTGTAAATGTACCACAGTTTCTTTAGCCATTCGTCAGTTGAAGGGCATCTTGGTTGTTTCCAGAGTCTTGTTATGGTAAATGGTGCTGCTATGAATATAGGTGTAAGAAAGGGGTTTTTGTATTGTATTTCTGTGTTCCTAGGGTATATTCCTAGGAGTGGTATAGATGGATCGTATGGGAGCTCGATTTCCAGTTTTTGGAGGAATCTCCATATCGCTTTCCATAAAGGTTAAACTAACCAGCATTCCCACCAGCTGTGGATAAGAGTTCCTTTCTCTCCACATCCCCGCCAACATTGTTTAATCTCATTTTTTATGATGTGTGCCATTCTCTGTGGTGTGAGGTGGTATCTCATCATTGTTTTGATTTGCATCTCCCTGATGATTAGTGATGTGGAGCATTTTTTCATGTGTCTTTTGGCCATTTGTATTTCTTCTTTGTCAAAGTATCTGTTCATTTCTTCTTCCAATTTTTAATGCGATTAGATGTTTTTTTCTTGTAAAGTTCTGTCAGTACCTTGTATATTTTGGAGATCAGCCCCTTATCTGATGGGTATTGTGTGAATAGTTTCTCCCACTCACTGAGTGGCTCTTGTATCTTGGGCACTATTACCTTTGAGGTGCAGAATCTTCTCAGCTTAATATATTCCCATCTGTTAATCTCTGCTTTCACTTGCTTGGAGAGTGCAGTTTCCTCCTTGAAGATGCCTTCAGTCTCAATGTCCTGGAGTGTTTTACTTACATGTTTTGTATATATCTTATGGTTTGGGTCTGATATCGAGGTCTTTAATCCAATTGGATTTTACCTTCATACATGATGTTAGCTGGGGGTCTGAGTTGAATTTTTTGCAAGTGGCTACCCAGTTGTGCCAACACCACTTGTTGAAGAGGCTTTCTTTTTTCCACTTAGGATTTTTTGCTCCTTTATCAAAAATTAGGTGATTGTATGTCTGGGGAACATTCTCTGAGTATTCAAGCTTATTCCACTGATCTGAGGGCCTGTCCTTATGCCAATACCATGCTGTTTTGATAACTATTGCTTTGTAGTACAGTTTAAAGTTGGGGAAAGTAATTCCTCCCATATTCTTTTTCCCAATGATTGCTTTAGCTATTTGAGGGTGTTTATTGTTCCAAATAAATTTCAAAACTGCGTAATCCACTTCTTTGAAGAATGTCATGGGTATCTTAAGGGGATTGCATTATATCTGTACAGTGCTTTGGGGAGTATTGCCATTTTAATGATGTTAATCCTGCATATCCACGAGCAGGGTATGTGCTTCCATTTCTGCCTGTCCTCGCTTATTTTTTTGGAGCAGAGTTTTAAAGTTTTCTTTGTAAAGGTCCTTCACATTTTTAGTCAAGTTGATTCCAAGATATTTGATTTTGTGTTGCACTATAGTGAATGGGGTTGTTTACTTAATCTCCATTTCTTCCTTATTAGTATTGGTGTATAGAAAGTTCATTGATTTTTGTGTGTTAATTTTGTAGCCTGCCACATTGCTATATGTGCTATATATTGTTTCTAGAAGCTTTTTGGTAGAGTCTTTGGGGTTTGCTAAGTAGAGTATCATGTAATCTGCAAACAGTGAGAGCTTGTCTTCTTCCTTTCCTATCTGGATTCCCTTGATAACTTTTTCTTGCCTAATCGCTATCGCGAGTACTTTCAGTGCTATGTTGAATAGGAGTTGTGAGAGAGGACAGTCTTGTCTTGTGTCAGATTGTAGAGGAAAGCTTTAGATTTTTCTCCATTGAGGACAATATTTGCCTCTGGCTTGTAGTAGATGGCCTTTACTCTATTGAGAAAGGTTCCTTCCATTCCCATCTTGCTGAGAGTTTTGATCAAGTATGGGTGTTGGACCTTGTCAAATGCTTTCTCTGCGTCGATTGATATGATCATGTGATTTTTATTTTTCTTGCTGTTGATGATCTGTATTATGTTGATAGATTTACGGATGTTAAACCAGCCTTGCATTCCTGGGCTGAAACCTACTTGATCATAGTGGATGATCTTCCTATCCCCATATTGTAAACAACTATGAGTTCCTAACTCTAGTAGATAGGAGCTCTTTTTTTTATATGTAAGATTTCCACTTTACTTAGTGTGCCTTTGCAGGGGGAAGTGGTGTTACATTATAATGTCTGTGTATTTGTGGGTGGACTAATGGGATAACCGAAAGAGGTCACATAACCAAAAACGAGGAGAAAAAAATAAAAGAAATAAAGGGAATTAAAAATGTATGTGCTCACAAATATATATGTAGAACAATCATTTTAAAAAGATAAATAAATAAATTAAAAAAAAGATAAAATGAGTTAGCGAAGTTTTTAAGGTACCAAAGTGGTGCAGAGGACTACCTTACATTTGGGGGAGAGCAGGTAAAGAGGTGGTGTATTACAGGTTTTATGCCTATGTTGGATGTACAGTTTTTCCCATTGTCTTTTGGGTTTTTCTTGTGGTGTGTGGGTTCCCAGGCATCTTCCTAACCCACCCCTGACCTTCTCCAGATTGGTAAAAATTTGCAGCAGGGAGGTCTTGGAAGAGTTCTTGCGTTGGAGATACTTTTGGACCTAGGCCCGGTTTCAAGGAACAGTCTGCGTTAGGGGGAGTTGGTAGGGAGGGCCTCACAGCATGAGTCCACAGGGGAGTTGGCTGTCTTTTCTTGCAGGAGACAAGGTGTGGGTTTATCTGGGTGTCCCCTCGCCTGGGTGTTGGGTACTGGTTCGCTGGGTAGGAGGTCGATCTTTATGCCTAATAGAATAAGGACTGAGGGTGAAAAGTTTTAATATAGTGGGAGATCTGGATAGGATTGAGGGGTGAAGGGATAGTTGGGTTTCCGGAGGCAGAAAGGGGAAGGTATATGGGAAGGGTATGAAGGGAGAGAAAAGAGAATATACCTTAGAGAGAAAAGGGGAAGAGAAAGTTAAAAAATAATGAGCAGAATAGAAAAAAATAGTAGTGAGAAGAGAGGAGAGAATAGCAAAGGAATGCTGGTTTGATTGAAAGTGTTTGAAGAATAGAGCCTGTAGTTTAATTCTGTACATCTCAGGTACTGCTTCAGTGGTCTGACTGGTCACGTGCTTCAATTCCTAAATGAAGGTATTACCTAGAGATAAAGTGTATGTTAAAGAGTTTTCTCGTGGCCATCTCGTAGTGCATGCATGTGGTATCCCGAGTTGCCACCTTAGTTTGTCCGCACTTTGTATCCAAGGGTGCCTGTGGACAGAAAAGCTGAGAGGTTATTTAAGATAAAGTAAGATAAAGGCATTAAAAGGTAGTGTTATGGTATGTTGCCATTGCAGTCCGTGATTTCCCTTGGTGTTCTATACTTGTGTTCCTGTATAAAAACTCTAAGTGATTATTGTGGGCCTTTGTTGTAGAAGTCTGATTACATACCTGTTTTCTCTATGCTGCTGTTTCTGTTGTTGTTGTTTTCTTTGTGGTATAATGTGTAGTCAAGAGTTTGCATTGTTCTTTTTTCATGTATTTTGGACACTGCTCCCACGTATGTGTTGACTATTACAGTGTTCGGAGTTTCTACCCTGTTAAACCCTGTTATTTGATTGTTAGGTATTAGTTGTGTATAAAATATGTGTTCTAGGTGTTTCAGAATATTGCTACCATTCTGCGTTTTTCTTTTGTCTTCTGACTTACTTCGTTTAACATAACATGATCTAGGTCCATCCACGTTGCTGCAAGTCTGTTATTGTATCATTTCTGACTGCCATGTAATATTCCATTGTATATATGTACCACATCTTATTGATCCATTCATCTGTTGTTGGACATCGAGGTTGGTTCCAAGATTTGGCTACTATACTGAGTGCTGCAATAAATAGCGGGGTACAAACGTATTTTGGAATGAATGTCCTTCAATCTTGGGGGTATATGCCTAGGAGAGCAATTGCTGGGTCAAATGGCAGCTCAATTCTGAGTTCTTTGAGCACTCTCCAGACTTTTCTCCATAGATGTTGGACTAGGGGGCATTCCCACCAGCAGTGGATGAGAGTTCCTTTCATACCGCATCCTCGCCAACAAAGGTTGTTTCCATTATTTTTGATGTGAGCCAGCCTCACTGGTGTGAGGTGGTATCTCATTGTTGTCTTGATTTGGATATCTCTGATGATGAGTGAAGTTGAGCATGTTTTCATGTGTTTGTTGGCCATCTTTCTGTCTTTCTCAGAGAAGTGTCTATTCATTTCATTTCCCCATATTTTTATGGCTTTATTTGGTTTTGAGGGGCTCAGCTTTCTGAGTGTTTTGTATGTTCTAGATATCAGCCCTTTATCTGATATGTCAAGTGAAAAGATTTTTTTCCTATTCTGTTAGCTGTCTTCTTGCGTTAAGTAGGGTTTCTTTTGCCATGCAGAAGCTTTTTAGTTTGATGTAGTCCCATTTGTTTATATTTGATGCTAACGTTCTTGCCATTGGTGCTCCATTCTCAAAGACCCTTTTGATATATAGGTCTTCGAGTGTTCTGCCTATTTTATTCTCGATAAACTTTATAGATTCAGGTCTTATTTCAAGGTCTTTGATCCATTTTGAGTTGACTTTTGTATAAGGAGTAAAATATGGGTCGATTTTCACTTTTGCACATGTGGTCTTCCAGTTGTACCAATACCATTTGTTGAATAGGCTTTCTTTGTTCCATTTCAGATTCTTGCCTCTTTTTATCAAATATTAGTTGGCTGTATATATGGGGGTTTATGTCTGGGAATTCTGTTCTGATCCACTGGTCTGAGGTTCTGTCTCTGTTCCAGTACCATGCTGTTTTAATTACTATGGCTTTATAGTATAGTTTCAAGTTAGGTAAGGAGATGCCTCCCAGCTTCTTGTTTTTCAGTATGTGTTTGGCTATCCTGGGTCTTTTGTGGTTCCAGATGAATTTTGTGATTGATTGTTCTATTTCTTTAAAGAATTGTGTCTGGATTTGGATAGGGATTGCATTAAATCTATATAGAAGTTTGGGTAAGATAGTCATTTTGACTATGTTAATTCTACCTATTCATGAGCATGGAATGTTCTTTCATTTCTTTAGGTCGTCTTCAATTTCTTTCTGAAGTGTTTTGAAGTTTCCCTGGTATAGGTCTTTCACTTCTCTTGTAAGGTTGATTCCTAGATACTTGATATTTTTTGGTACTATGTTAAATGGGGTGTATTTTTAATCTCTCTCTCCTCAACTTCATTGTTTGTATTTTAATAATATTAAATTATATGTTAAATAGTGTGATATATGAGTGTAAAGTATATAATGTTTAAATTTATGCTAATATTTATAAAATGGTTTAATAAATATGATAAATAAATTAACAGTAAAATTAAGTAAATATTCATATTCTAAATTGACACTACCGTTATTATTATTTTTAGGCTCACATTTGGAACAACTCTGGCTCTGTCCTCAAGAATCACTTCTGGTAATATTTGGGAAAACATTTGTAGTGTCAGGATTCAAATTAGGGTTAGCGACATAAAACACGTGCCCAACATACCATATTACTTTTTCAACTCTAATTCTAATATTCTAAATGCATTATATTTTTTAGTATTGTGACAAAAGAGTAAAACAGATGGATGAGGTGTCATAGACCCATGAATGAAAACAAGATTTCTGCTTAAACAAGTCTAACACTTTAATTACATCTCATTCTTTTTTATAGTTACACTTTCTTTATAAATATATTAACACCTATGTATAATATAAAAGTCCAGTTTCTCAGCTACTACATGTTTTGATTTCTTGTAGAATGTCTGGAAATCTATATATATCATAAATTTACATGTATAGGTAATGCTTAGCACCAAACCTGAGAAATTTGGAGTTTTTGTTGTGTCTCTATAGAGATCGATGGAAAAGTGATGAGGTTGGGCCATTGTTTGATAAAGATGCAGGTTTTGAGACTTGGACAAGTCAGGGACTTGCACCTCACCCCAAAATGCCCACAGTTTTCAGCTCTGAGACAGGTATACCCGTGAATTGTTTTTCTTTTTTTGTCATTAATCCACACCCAATAGCTCTCGGATTACTCCTGGCTCTGTGCTTAGAAATCCTGGTAGTCTTGGGAGACTATATGGGATGCCTGGTATTGAATCTGGTCTGTCCCGGATTTGGCTTTTCTTTTTTTTGTCTTAATCCAGAGGAATAATTTATTATTATAATAATTTTATTTGGCTTGAATTTGATGGTTTCCATATGGCTGCAGTGTTAAAAAGAGTCACAATATACAGTGTGACAAGAACATTGATATTAGCAAGGAAACACAAGTTAAATGATGAACAGGATGACCTAGGAAAGCTCTTTTTTGACAAAGCTGTAGGATCTCATGGAATGACACTATAATTACATGAAAAGTAATTGTCATATATTTGCCAAGAAATTACATGGTTGATGGTACTCTGAAAATTGTTCTACATCTCTAGTGCCAACAGCTATGTTAGCAGAAAATGAAATTAGAAACAACTACAGGAGGTGTTTTCTTCTCATTTAGAAAACTATTTCATTTAAGAAGCAAAATTTAATTTACAAGCAAATATTATAAAACTAAAAATAAAATGGAATGACTTAGAAATGGTCCTAGTAATTACTGTTATTTGGTATAATACTGGCTTTATGGGAAAAAAAACAAAGTCATTTACTATATCTGAAGATAATTATATATTCTGTTTTCTAAGTGTCAGAACTATAAAGCAATCTTTCCTAAATTATTCCTTACAAGAAAATTAACATATCGGCTTGCAAGAGGATAAGCTTGGAGTAATTATAGTTTCACAATTTACAACTCTTTTCCAAGAATAATTTCAAAATCTATACTTAAATTGTAAGATAAAAATAAGTTTTCAATTCAGAGCTATATTCAAATTAACAAATAAGTAGTTTAATTTCCTACATTGTGGCAAACAATTGGATAAAAGCAAGAAAGCTTACAAATGATCATCATGCTAAAAGCTAATAAAAGTCTTGGTTTAACAGAGCTCTGATTGTATCACCCTGGACGTAGCAGAAGTCTTCCACACACCAATAAAAAACACCACCGGGAGAATAAATGATCCTGAGCAAAGTCTAGAGCTGATCCCATGACAGTATACTCCAAGGACGAAGAAACTCCATATTTCTTAGGCCAAGTGAATTCCTTTTCGAATGACCCCAATATTTACTGTGCCAGGGCAGGAGGGGAAAAAACAAAAATACAAAAACCACAAAACCTTGGTTATTATATATATATATATATATATATATATATATATATATATATATATACACACACACGTATATATTTTTTTCCTTCATTTATTATTGTTATTATTATTTTTATTTACCTATCTATTTTGGTCAATTTCTTTGTTTGGGTGTGACTACTGAAATCGTGGTCCCCAATTATACTTATTTTTTCTCTTCTTTTCTCTTCTTTCGTTATGTGCTATGCCATGTTTCTTATTTCAAGACCATGGCGTGTTTTTGGTTTGTTTGTTTGTTTTTGTTTTTTTTTTGTGTTTTTTATGTTGTTTTGTTTTTCGTCTGTTTTTTGCGGTGCTTATCGATATAGCTGGAGTCCTCACTGGATAATTCACACTTTTTTTGGTACTAGTGGAGTGTTTCACCTTCTTTTTCTCCTTCATCTCCCAAATCGATGACGAGAGCCTCTAGAAGGATTCCATCCATTTTGGAGTATTAGACTCTTACCCCAGTTTATTTATCTTCTCTTTTTCAGGAAAAATCATGCAACTTGAACTAGCTAGTCTTGCCTACAGTTAGAGGGGGAGATAAGGGAGGCATCAAGACCAAACAGGTGCAAGACTACTGAGTAGTGGGTTGGATACAGAGGGGACCACATATTCTAGCCGCCCTGGGGGTGAGGGAAGAGGAAATGGAAGGTAGGACAAAAACAGAGGTGTAGGGAGCACAATTTGGTGATGGGAATCCCCCCTGATTTTATGTAAATATGTAACTAAAATGTTATTGTCAACAATATGTAAGACACTATGATCACAATAAAAATTATATTAAAAATAAAGTATTTATAAATTAAAAAATGTCTTGCTTTAAAAAATATACTAAAGTTAGTAATCATATATATTCTGTATGAAAAAAGTACACTGAATCTGATCTCAGTAAGTCTATATGAGCTTTTCAAAAAGTTTAAAATCACTGAAGTCTAGTGAACAATACAAAATTTAGAACAAAATATATGTTTAAATTAAATTGTGTTAAAGAATATATTTACAAATTATATAATGAATTGTCTTCTGAGTCATTAAACAATACAATACAATACAATATTATGTACTTATATATATTTCTATCTCAGGTAAACTAAAATCTATTATTAAGTTTTCTTCTTATTTTTTTACTCTATCGTATGAATTTTTTTATCTATTTAAACACATTTATTACATACATGATTGTGTTTGGGTTTCAGTCATGTAAAGAACACCACCCATCACCAGTGCAACATTCCCATCACCAATGTCCCAAGTCTTCCTCCTCCCCACACAACCCCCGCATGAACTCTAAAAAGGCTCTCCATTTCCCTCATACATTTTCATTATTAGGAAAGTTCAAAATGTAGTTATTTCTCTAACTAAACTCATCACTCTTTGTGGTGAGCTTCCAGCTCTTTTCTCTTTTGTGTCTGAAAATTATTATTGCAAGAATGTCTTTCATTTTTCTTAAAACCCATAGATGAGTGAGACCATTCTGCATTTTTTTCTCTCACTCTCTGACTTATTTCACTCAGCATAATAGATTCCATGTACATCCATGTATAGGAAAATTTCATACTTCATCTCTCCTGACAGCTGTGTATATGTACCACAGTTTCTTTAGCCATTCGTCTGTTGAAGGGCATTTTGGTTGTTTCCAGTGTCTTGCTATGGTAAATAAATAGTCTTGCAATGAATATATGTGTAAGGAAGGGATTTTTGTACTGTATTTTTGTGTTCCAAGGGTATATTCCTAGGAGTGGTATAGCTGGATCATATGGGAGCTCAATTTCCAGTTTTTGGAGGAATCTCCATATCTCTTTCCATAAAGATTGAACTAGACGGCATTCCCACCCGCAGTGGATAAGAGTTACTTTCTCTCCACATCCCCGCCAACATTGTTTATTCTCATTCTTTGTGATGTGTGCCATTCTCTGTGGTGTGAGGTGGTATATCATCGTTGTTTTGATTTGCATCTCCCTGATGATTAGTGATGTGGAGCACTTTTTCATGTGTCTTTTGGCCATTTATATTTTTTCTTTGTCAAAGTGTCTGTTCATTTCTTCTCCCCATTTTTTTATGGGATTAGATGTTTTTTCTTGTAAAGTTCTGTCAGTGACTTGTATATTTTGGAGATTAGCCCCTTATCTGATGGGCATTGTGTGAATAGTTTCTCCCACTCAGTGGGTGGCTCTTGTATCCTGGGCACTATTTCTTTTGAGGTGCAGAAGCTTCTCAGCTTAATATATTCCTATCTGTTAATCTCTGCTTTCACTTGCTTGGAGAGTGCAGTTTCCTCCTTGAAGATGCCTGTAATATTCTGGAGTGTCTTTCCTATGTGCTGTTCTATATAACTTATGGTTTTGGGTTTGATATCGAGGTCTTTAATCCATTTGGATTTTACCTTCATACATGATGATAGCCGGGGGTCTAAGATCAATTTTTTGCAAGCAGCTATCCAATTGTGCCAACACCACTTGTTGAAGAGGCTTTCCATGCTCCATTTAGGGTTTCCTGCTCCTTTATCAAAAATTAGGTGGTTGTATGTCTGGGGAACATTTTCTGAGTATTCAAGCCTATACCACTGATCTGAGGGCCTGTCCTTATTCCAATACCATGCTGTTTGGATAACTATTGCTTTGTAGTACAGTTTAAAGTTGGGGAAAGTAACTCCTCCCATATACTTTTTTCCCAATGATTGCTTTAACTATTCGAGGGTGTTTATTGTTCCAAATGAATTTCAAAAGTGCCTGATCCACTACTTTGAAGAATGTCATGGGTATCTTTAGAGGGATAGCATTAAATCTGTATAATACCTTGGGGAGTATTGCCATTTTGATGATGTTAATCCTGCCAATCCACGAGCAGGGTATTCGTTTCCATTTCCGCGTGTTCTCTCTTATTTCTTGGAGCAGAGTTTTATAGTTTTCTTTGTATAGGCTCTTCACATTTTTAGTCAAGTTGATTCCAAGGTATTTGAGTTTTTGTGGCACTATTGTGAATGGGGTTGTTTTCTTAATGTCCAATTCTTTCTTATTACTGTTGCTGTATATAAAAGCCATTGATTTTTTGCCACCTTGCTATATGAGTCTATTGTTTCTAGAAGTTTTTTGGTAGAGTCTTTAGGGTTTTCTAAGTAGAGTATAATGTCAACTGCAAACAGTGAGAGCTTGTCTTCTTCCTTTCCTATCTGGATTCCCTTGATAACTTTTTTTTGCATAATCGCTATAGCGAGTACTTCCAGTGCTATGTTGAATAGGAGTGGTGAGAGAGGACAGCCTTGTCTTGTACCAGAATTTAGAGGGAAGGCTTTTAGTTTTTCTCCGTTGAGGATAATATTTGCCATTGGCTTGTGGTAGATGGCTTCAACTAGATTGAGAAAGGTTCCTTCCATTCCGATCCTGCTGAGAGTTTTGTTCAAGAATGGGTGTTGGACCTTATCAAATGCTTTCTCTGCGTCGATTGATATGATCATGTGGTTTTTATTTTTGTTGTTATTGATGTTGTGTATGATGTTGATAGATTTACGGACGTTAAACCATCCATGCATTCCTGGGATGAAACCTACTTGATCGTAGTGGATGATCTTCCTAATGAGGCATTGAATCCTATTTGCCAGGATTTTGTTGAGGATCTTTGCATCTGCATTCATCAGCGATATTGGTCTGTAATTTCCTTTTTTTGTAGCATCTCTGTCTGGTTTAGGTATCAAGGTGATGTTAGCTTCATAAAAGCTATTTGAAGTGTTTCCGTTTGTTCAATTTCATGAGTCTTGCCAAGATTGGTAGTAGTTCCTCTTGGAAAGTTTGAAAGAATTCATTAGTGAATCCATCTGGGCCTGGGCTTTTGTTTTTCGACAGACCTTTGATTACCGTTTTAATTTCATCAATGGTGATGGTGGTGTTTAAATATGCTACATCCTCTTCCTTCAACCGTGGAAGATTATAAGAGTCCAAGAATTTATCCATTTCTTCCAGGTTCTCATTTTTAGTGGCGTAGAGTTTCTCAAAGTAGTTTCTGATTACCCTTTGAATCTCTGTCATATCAGTAGTGATCACTCCTTTTTCATTCCTAATATGAGGTATCAAGTTTCTCTCTCTCTCTTTCTTTGTTAGGTTTGCCAGTGGTCTATCAATCTTGTTTATTTTTTCAAAAAAAAAACAACTTCTGCTTTTGTTGATCTTTCGGATTGATTTTTGGGTTTCCACTTCATTGATTTCTGCTCTCAGCTTTGTTATTTCCTTCTGTCTTCCTATTTTTGGGTCCTTTTGTTGAGCACTTTCAAGTTCTATTAGCTGTGTTATTAAGCTACTCAGGTAAGCTCCCTCTTCCTTCCTGATGTGTGCTTGCAAAGCTATAAAATTTCCTCTCAGTACTGCTTTGCTGTGTCCCATAAATTCTGAAAGTTTGTGTCTTTATTGTCATTTGTCTCCAGGAACCTTTTGATTTCCTCCTTGATTTCATCTCGGACCCACTGGTTATTGAGTTTGAGGCTGTTTAACTTCCAGGTGTTAAGGTTTATCTTCTGAGTACCTTTGGAATTCACAAATAATTTCAGAGCCCTGTGGTCAGCAAAGGTAGTCTTCAAAATTTCTATCCTCTTGATATTATGGAGGTATGTCTATCCTGGAAAATGTCCCATGTACATTGGAGAAGAATGTGTATCCAGGTTTCTGGGGATGGAATGTCCTGTATATATCCACTAGGCCTCTTTCTTCCATTTCTCTCCTCAGGTCTAGTATAGTCTTGTTGGGTTTCAGCCTGGTTGACCTATCCAGTGTTGACAAAGCTGTGTTAAGGTCCCCCACAATTGTTGTGTTGTTATTGATATTATTTTTCAGATTTGTCAACAGTTGTATTAAATATTTTGCTGGCCCCTCATTCGGTGCATATATATTTAGGAGAGTTATTTCTTCCTGCTCTACATACCCCATGTCCATTTTTGTCCCTTACAACCTTCCTGAGTATAAAGTTTGCATTATCTGATATTACTATGGCCACTCCAGCTTTTTTATGGGTGTTGTTTGCTTGGATAATTTTTCTCCAGCCTTTTATTTTGAGTCTATGTTTGTTCTTACTATTCAGGCGAGTTTCTTGTAGGCAGCAGAAGGTTGGATTGAGTTTTTTGATCCATTTAGCCACTCTGTGTCTCTTGACAGGTGCATTTAGTCCATTGATGTTGAGGGAAAGAATTGTCCTGGGATTTAATGCCAACTTTATATCGAAATTTGGTGTGTCTTTTGATTAGTCTTGTCTTAAATTAGGTCTTTCAGTTTTTCTCTTAAGACTGGTTTTGTGTCTGTAAAGTTTCTGAGCTGCTTTTTGTCTGTGAAACCATGTATTCTTCCGTCAAACTGGAAAGTGGGTTTTGCTGGGTATAGTATTCTGGGTGAAGCATTCATGTCATTCAGTCTTGTCACCATATCCCACCACTGCTTTCTGGCAATGAATGTTTCTGCTGACAGGCCTGCTGTAAATCTTAAGGATGCTTGCTTGAACATAATTTCCCCTTTTGATCTTGCTGTTTTCAGAATTCTGTCTCTATCTGTGGGATTTGTCATTGTGACAAGAATGTGTCTTGGGGTGTTTTTTCTGGGGTCTCTTTTGGTTGGTACTCTTCGAGCATGCAGGATTTGATCACCTATATTCTTTAGCTCTGGAAGTTTCTCTTTAATGATATTCTTGACCGTTGATTCTTCCTGTGAAATTTCTTCCTGGGACTCCAATGATTCTTAAGTTGTTTCTGTTGATCTTATCATAGACTTCTATTTTTATCTGTTCCCATTCTTTGACTAATTTTTCCATTGTCTGCTCATTTGCTTTAAGTTTTTTTTCCAATCTCTCCTGTTGTATGGAATTGTTATGTATCTCATCTTCCACAGCACCATGTCTATTCTCACCTTTTGATACCCTGTCCCAGAGCTTATCCATTTTTTCATTCACTTCGTTTACTGACTTTTTCAGGCCTGTTAGTTGACATGTTATTTCAGTTTGGAGTTTTGTGATTTCTGTCTTCATATTTTCTTGGTTCTTATTAGTGTTCTGTTCAACTAGATCCATGATTTCTTGGAGATCTTTGAGCATCTTCCATATTGCTCGTCTAAAGTCCTTATCTGAGAGGTTGATTAGTTGGTTGGTCATTATCTGCTCCTCAGAGTTGTCATCTTCATTCTTTATGTCTGATGCTGGCCTGCGTTTTTTCCCCATTGTCACACTTGTATTGTGGGTTTTTCTATGTGTTGTGGTGGTATTCATTGGCTATATGATGTAGGCAGCACACTCCTCTTGCTCCGCCCTTTCTGGATGGGCTGTCTTGCCTCTGAGGGAAGGGATTGCTCCGTGGATGAAGCCTCACACTGGATCAAATCTTAGGCCCGAGCATGCAACAGAGAAGACAGTTCAGAGAGAAATGCTTGCTTCTGTGATATAGCACAGTTCTTAATTTGATTTTTTCTTCTTGTTGCGATGGTATTCTTTTCTTAGAAAGAGCGCACTGCTACGTAGCAAAGTGGAGTGGCCATGCTCTGCTGGAGCCTCTGTTGCCCCACTCCCAAGAGTTTTATGCAAGAGGACAGTAGATAGACATTTACAGGTAGCACTCACAGTTGGGCCCCACTGGGAAGGTGTAGATTCGTGGCTTTTCCCCACCTGATGTCCCAAACAGGGCACCCGGCTTCTGCGACAGTCTGCCGGTTTTCATGTTCTGGAGTCCCACCCTGGGAATGGCGTCCAGGAGAGCAAGTATATGGAGCCTCTTTTGCCCCACTCCAAGAGTTTCACGCAAAAGGACAGTAGACAGACATTTACAGGTAGCACTCACAGTTGGGCCCCACTGGGCGGGCATAGATTCGTGGCTTTTCCCGCCTGATGTCCCAAACAGGGCACCCGGGTTCTGTGACAGTCTGCCAGTTTTCACGTTCTGGAGTCCACCCTGGAAATGGCCTCTGGGAGAGCAAGTTTATGGAGCCTCTTTTGCCCCACTCCCAAGAGTTTCACTCAAGAGGACAGTAGACAGACATTTACAGGTAGCACTCACTGTTGGGCCCCATTGGGCGGGCGTAGATTCGTGGCTTTTCCCTGCCTTATGTCCCAAACAGGGTACCTGGCTTCTGCGATAGTCTGCTGGTTTTCAGATTCTCCTGGATTTGGCTTTTCAAAGTTAAATGTCCTACCGCTATTGCTCTGTTGCCGCTTTTGGCTTGCCTATTTTCCAAGAATAAAATGCATGAGGGTGGGGGTTGGAGAGATAGTACAGCAAGCAGGGCATTTCCTTTATGCAACTGATAAGGGTTCTATCTTTAGCATCCCATATGTCATCCCACAGAGCCTGCCAGGAATGATTTCTGAGCACAGAAACTCCTGAGATTTGCCTGGTGTGGCCCACGAACAAACAAGTAAATAAATAGAAAATAAATAAATAAATAAAATGAGTCTATGGAACTTGCACATGAGCTGGTATGGCAATGGCTGTGGGACAAGACTGTCTACTCATTATACATATATATTTTTTCCAAACAGGTTGCACTGATTTTCCAAATAATCAAGTATGTGCAGTTTAGTTAATTTTGCTATTTTCTCTGCATTGATACAATAAGAAAATCTTGATAATTTGGTATGTGAAAGCAGTAAAAATAATATAGTTAATTTTTATTTGATGGCATATTGCTGACATATATTGTAACTTTGTTTAATATGTTATCAGTGGTATATAGGAAAACGGCAAACTTAATGTAAGACACAGAAGAGAAAATTTGTGATGCAAAGATTATTTTTGAAACTATTACAATAGAAACATAGAATTATTGATATTAAATAACTGCTCATGAAATTTATAAAATAATTATAAAATAGCAATATTTTCAGGATGGTAGATTGTATTTTATGATCTTGGAGCCTAAGGTAACACAAATCTCAATAAATTTATTTTGATGTACTGAAAAATATCCATATGGTCTAATCTACATATCAGTAATTGAAAAACATTCAAAAAGAAATGAACATACTTTGATATAGTATCAGCTATATGCTCATTTACCTTTCTCTTCTTTAAGAAAATATATTCCAAAGTCACATTTAGTTGTCACACAACTAAATTAAATCCTTAAAATAGACATAGTAACTATGTTCTTTCATATACAATTCACTAAAGAAAGTAGATATATCACTTGACATATCACTTACTCAAGGAATCTCATTTTCCAACTTTAGGCTGGCATTTATAGCTCTTACAGTTTTTTGTTTGTCTATTTGGGGCCACATCCAGCTGTGCTCTTTGATTTTAACGTGTTTACTCCTGGTAAACAAGGGAGATTTACATAAGGTATGAAGAGTCAAATACAGTCAGACGCATGCAGAGCAATCACCCTACTTACTGTACTATCACTCTGGCCCAATTTTTGCTTTTTTTATTTGAATAATAATTATTGTCTCTTCACGATAATTGTGGCAAAAATTTATTATCTTTAATGGTAGTCTTATTATTGTGGGGTTTAATGTAAATATGCACAATCTGAAAATAAATACATTACAACTAAAAAAGCATGGATTGTGATGAAGATATATAAGAAAAATTAATAAATAGGAAAAATATAATAATCCAGTTTTCTGAACACTAGTAGATTTTAAGAGTTTACCACTAGAAGATGAAATTATAATTCTATTCATGGTTTGATCTCTTTTTCAACAAGCCTACATGTGAGCCAATCACTGATTTCAAATGTGAAAAGAAAATGTTTTGAATCAATAATTCAGGTAATGGAAATAATCAAATTTCTCTTATATATAAACTATAATTTTAGTATTTATTATAGGCTTGTATATTTACAAATACTAATTAAATAAATATACACTTTTATTTTGTAATAATTAAAATATTTTTTTTTTGTATTTTTCGGGCCACACCTTTTTGATGCTCAGGGGTTACTCCTGGCTAAGCACTCAGAAATTGCCCCTGGCTTTGGGGGATTATAAGAGACTCTATGGGAACAAACCGTGGTCCTTCCTTGGCTAGCACTTGCAAGGTAGACACCTTACCTCTAGCGCCACCTGGCCGGCTTCATTAAATAATTTTTTAAAGAATTTCTTAAAATATTTAAATATTTTAAATATTTAAAATTTCTTAAAATAAAAAATATATCTTAAAAACAGATAAAAAGGAAGATATTGCTTTTCAAAATATTCTCAGATCAAACACTTCACATTTCTATTTACACCATCCCTCATTTGCTATTATTTTTGCATATTTTGTGTAGACTTGATCAATTCAACTTATGTGCATATCCACATTTTTCAATTCTGATTTGTATTATATGGTTACATTATTTTTTCCACATTTTCTCTTCACAGTATTCTTTTTATTATACATACAAAATTTAATTATCAGGAGCAATTTTTTTCTTGGAAGATGAAAACATCAATTTTCATCATTTAAAAGCCTGTTCACTTTTTTGCCATATTTTAGCTACTATAGCATTTCTTCAATTATTTGGGGAACATTGATAACATTTCCATTTAGGTCCTAACTAAATTATTTTCTTAAATTGCTTCAATTTATAAATTGTATTCCTTATTCTATCTGTCATAAAAATATTAGTTAACTAATCTTTCACATAGCATTCAGTGGTATTTGAAATTAATATATACACACATATACACATATATTGTATATATATATACAAAGGTGTTTATATATAAACAAAAATATATGTATATAAAGAGGTG
Source organism: Suncus etruscus (assembly GCF_024139225.1). Lineage (NCBI taxonomy): Eukaryota > Metazoa > Chordata > Mammalia > Eulipotyphla > Soricidae > Suncus > Suncus etruscus. Next base: position 53,472 of record NW_026060330.1, on the reverse strand, counting down.
TATATATGCACCTTGTTTAAATACATATATTTCATGCACACGCACACACAGGGGTATTTACCTCTATTGAACCATTGATAAACTCAAAAGAATAAAATTTTATGAAGATTTTTTATTCCAGGACATTTGATTTTGACATGATTTTTCTCTCCCTGTAATATAAGGCAAGGTTTTCATCTGGGAGCCCAGTGATCTAAAAATAAAAATTTATAATTTTGCAATTTCTCTCCAGTGGTGAATTTTAAGTTCCAGATAACAACTATCTTCTTGTCCTGTCTTAGAGAGAGAGAAGGATTTGGTTATTTATTGCTGTTATTTTGCTATAATAAAAAACCTGGGAAACAGTTTCAGTAAGTTCATCTGAACATTATATAAATTGCAATTGTCTTGGATTATATAAAATTCTATTTAGTAGCTTGATATTTTTCCAGTTAATTCATCAAGTTTGCAAATAGCACAAAGTATGTATAGAATAGCTATTAAAGAAATTGAAACATAAATGCGACTTTCTGTAATTCCTATTTTTCTAGGTAACTTCCATTTAGGGGCCTGAAACTTTGGGAATATCAAGGAAATGAAAACCCGGCTTGCATGGTGCTATTGAGGAAAAAGAGGGAACATAAGGAGCTATTAAAATCATATTGCACTAATCCTGGTATGATATTGGAGTGGTAATTGTGAGACAAGAAATAGAAAGAAGTGTTTACCATCTAGGCAGATTTCACAGGTCATGACTAAGACATATCCTTGAAAAGTGAAGACTAAGGAGAAGTTGTGAGGCAAATATATAAAATAAGCAGAGAAAAAGGCGCCCCAAATTTTCTCACTCTCAACGATTTTTCTTGTTACTGAGTGAAAAATAAGTCATATTAATTTATCTCATTCTAGACTTTCCTACTTTTTTTCCATGTTCTTTCTGTTTACTTTCAAAATAAGGCACATGCATATATGTTCATATGTACACAACAAAACATAATAAATAATGTACAGTTTTCATTACCAGCAACAGTTTTAACATTTGTTAATCTGTTTCAGATTAATAATTGATATAAATTCTTTAGAACCCTTTCAACTTTCCTCACTTATGCTCACTATACCCTTAAAATATTTAACTCTTAAGAATCTCATGCATTCACTGTAAATATTTTGAAAGTGCTTATTACATTTGCCTTATATTTTATTTTTAATTGGAAATTTATAAAAATAAAAAATAGAGGACTGGAGCAATAGCACAGTAGAAAGTCATTTGCCTTAGATGTGACCAACGCAGTATAGACCCTGGTTAATTCCCGGCATCTCACATGGTCCTCCATGCCTGCCACAGTGATTTATGAATGCTGATGCTAAAGTAACCCATGAGCACCGCCAGGTGTGATCAAAACCCCAAAACAGTAATAAAAATAATAATAATAATTATGATGTTTGCACCTATGTACACATTTTTATAAATAAATAAAAATTCTGGAGAAAATAAATAATTCAAAATTTTATGTTTCAAAATCTTATAAACATTTTAAAATGAAGGCATATTAGGGGAACACACACATGCACACACACATATATTTTTAGAAAAATTTGTCTTAAAAATTAGAAAATACTTGGAGGGCCCAGAAAATGATGAGGATAAGGTTTTTGCCTTGCACTCTATCACAATTTCAAAAAACCAGCAGGCCATGTCCTCATTCATAGCCAGAAGCAATCCCTGAGCACAATTGGGTGTAGCCTAGAAAACAAATATTTTTAAAAAAATCCTGAATTATGGGCCCAGAGAGATAGCACAGCGGTGTTTGCCTTGCAAGCAGCTGATCCAGGACCTAAGGTGGTTGGTTTGAATCCCAGTGTCCCATATGGTCCCCTGTGCCTGCCAGGAGCTATTCTGAGCAGACAGCCAGGAGTAACCCAGAGCACCATCAGGTGTGGCCCATAAAACAAAAAAAAAAAAAAAATCCTGAATTAGGAGCAACTTAATGGCTTTTTCTAAAGAAATAATTAAACTCTTTTTTTACTGACAAAAGAAATAAAAAATGAAAACAGGACTGGTTTCCAAGAAACAAATATTTTTGCAACAGTATTTATTAAATGTATATTTATCAATCCATACCATATAAAAGTTACAGGGAATAAAATGGTTATTCATAATAACTTAAGGAGTAAATCGTGAAATTTTAAACTAATCTAGAAATTTCAACTATGTAAGATGATTAAATATGAATGATATGCTGTGTGTACATAACAAACTGTATTTTAGTCTGATATTTATCTGAAAACAAATATTTGAATATAATATAAATGTTTGTTGCAAAGATTATAGCTAGAGCTTTGTAAATGTTTATATAGCTTTAAAGTCAACAAATGATAAACATCATATTTGTCATGTCATCTATAATATGTAAAATATTTATAAAGTAGCATCAGGATATACTAGTGTATATACATATTGATGATGATAAAATTTCTCCTTTGTTTGCAGAACTGAGGTTACCAAAAATTCTTTTTATAAAGGGAAATCTGGAGTAAGACAAAGTCTATAAATAACACAAGATTATTCACTACTTTTCTTTTTTGGTTTTTGGGTTATACCCAGCAGCACAGAGGCTACTCCTAGTTCTACTCTCAGAAATTGCTCCCAGAAGGCTCGGGGACCATATGGGATGCCGGGACTCAAATCACCATCCTTCTACATGCAAGGCAAATGCCTTACTGCTGTGCTATCTCTTCGGCCCCACATATATTCAACTTTTTTATTTTTTTATATATATATTTTATTTAAACACCTTGATTACATACATGATTGTGTTTGGGTTTCAGTCATTTAAAGAACACCACCTGACTCATTCTTTGGTCATTTTCCACTGAGCCATTCTCCATTTTTGGAGCAGAAAGCTGGAGTAGTTTGAATTTCTTGCTGGAACACTGTCCACTAATCGGGGAAAGGGAACGGCCATTTCTGTCTGGGAGCTTCATTGGAATCAAACTTCAACCAATCTCCTAGACAATGTGACTCTTCATATTGCCACAAAGTAGTTTGATTTTATGGGCCGGATTTGTGGAAAAGACAGACTCTGCTGGGCCCCTTAAGCTCAGCAGACATTTTGGGGATTCCCCTGGCTTGCTTCAACCTGGGAACTTTGATCTTCTCTGGCATTCATCCCCTGATGGCTTGCCTCAGGTGAGGAGAGTGTTTCCCGGTGGAGTTGCAGATAAGCTGACTGCTGGGCCCTTTAGTCTCTGCAGACATTTGGGACCTCCCCCAGATTGCTTCAACCTGGGAACTTTGGTCTTCTCTGGCATTCATCCCCTGATGGCTTGCCTCAGCTGAGGTGAGTGTTTATGGGCTGGAGTTGTGGATAAAGATGACTGCTGGGCCCCTTAAGCTCACCTATAAGGGGTCAAAGCAGAGGAGTGTGGCCGCTTGGCTTTGTGGCTGTGCATCCACCTAGCCAATGAATACCATGAGAACACATAGAAAAACCCACAGCATTAGCATGACAATGGGGAAACTATGCAGACCAACTTCAGCCATAGAGAATGAAGATGGAAACTCTGATGACCCAACAATGGCCAACCACCTAACAGTCTTTCAGAAATGAAGTTTAGAGAAGAAATATGGAGGTTGCACACAGATCTCAAAGAAAGTATAGATCAGAACACTGATAAAAATTAAGAGAATATAAAGATAGAAATCAGAAAACTCCAAACTGAAATATCAAGTCAAATGACAGGTCTGAAAACTCTTAGCAAGATAGGAATAAAAGGAACCTTTCTCAATATAGTTAAAGTCATCTACCACAAACCAGTAGCAAATATTATCCTCAATGTAGATAAACTAAAAGCCTTCCCTCTAAATTCTGGTACAAGACAAGGCTGTCCTCTCTCACCACTCCTATTCAACATAGTACTAGAAGTACTTGCTATAGCAATTAAGCAAGCATGAGATATCAAGGGAATGCAGATAAAAAGGAAGTAAGCTCTCTCTGTTTGCAGATGACATGATACTCTACTTAGAAAATTCTAAAGACTCTACCAAAAGCTTCTAGAAATAATAGATTCATATAGCAAAGTGGCAGGCTACAAAATTAACACGCAAAAATCAACGGCCTTTTTATACACTAATAATGATAGAAAAGAAATGGACATTAAGAGAGCAATCCTATTCACATTAGTGCCACACAAACTCAAAATCTTGGAGTCAACCTGACTAAAGATGTGAAGGATCTATACAAAGAAAACAATAAAACACTACTCCAAGAAATAAGAGAGGACACGCGGAAATGGAAACACATACCCTGCTTATGGATTGGCAGGATCAACATCATTAAAATGGCAATACTTTCAAAAGCATTGTACAGATTTAACGCAATTCTTCTAAAGATACCCATGACATTCTTCAAAGAAGTGGATCAAACACTTCTGAAATTTATTTGGAACAATAAACAACCTCGAATATCTAAAGCACTCCTTGGGAAAAGGTATATGGGAGGCATTACTTTCCCCAATTTTAAGCTGTATTACAAAGCAATAGTTATAAAAGCAGCATGGTATTGGAATAAACACAGACCCTCAGATCAGTGAAATAGGCTTGAGTACTCAGAGGATGTTCCTCAGACATATAACCACCTAGTTTTTGATAAAGGAGCAAGAAATCCTAAGTTGGGCAAGGAAAGCCTATTCAACAAGTGGTGTTGGCACAACTAGTTAGCCACTTGTAAAAAAGCGAACTCAGACCCCCAACTAACACCATGTACAAAGATAAAATCCAAATGAATTAAAGGCCTTGATATCAGATCTGAAACTATAATGTATTTAGAACAACATGTAGGTGAAACACTCCAGGACATTGAGACTAAAGGCATCTTTAAGGAGGAGACAGCACTCTCCAAACAAGTGGAAGCAGAGATAAAGAGATGGGACTATATTAAGCTGAGAAGTTCCTGCATCTCAAAGGAGATAGTGCCTAGAACACAAAGGCCACCCAGTGAGTGGGAGAAATTATTCATTCAATACTCATCAGATAAAGGACTTATATCCAAAATTTACAAGATACAGACAGAGCTATACCAAAAAAAACAACTAACCCCATCAAAAAATGTGGATAAGAAATGAACAGACACTTTGAAAAAAAGAAAGGCAATTGGCCAAAAGGCACATAAAAAGATGCTCAACATCACTAATCATCAGGGAGATGCAAATCAAAACAACTATGAGGTACCACCTCACACCCCAGAGATTGGCACATATCCCAAAGAATGAAGACAAGCAGTTTTGGCGGGGATGTGGAGACAAAGAAATTCTTATCCACTGCTGGTGGGAATGTTGTCTAGTTCAACCTTTATGAAAAGCAATATGGAGATTCCTCCAAAAACTGGAAATCAAGCTCCCATATGATCCAGCTATACCACTCCTAGGAATATACCCTAGGAACACAAAAATACAATACAAAAACCCCTTCCTGACACCTATATTCATTGCATCACTCTTTACCTTAGCAAGACTCTGAAAACAGCCAAGATATCCTTCAACAGATGAATGGCTAAAGAAACTGTTGTACATATACACAATGGAATATTATGCAGCTGTCAGGAGAGATGAAATCATAAAATTTTCCTATACATTGATGTACATGAAATATATTATGCTGAGTGAAATAAGTCAGAGAAAGAGAGAAATACACAAAATGGTCTCACTCATCTATGGGTTTTAAGAAAAATGAAAAACATTCTTGCAATAATAATTTTTAGACACAATAGAGAGAAGGGCTGGAAGTTACAGCTAACCTCATGAAGCTCACCATGGACAGGGATAAGTTTAGTTAGAAAAATAGTTACGCTTTGAACTATCATAATAATGAGAATATACAAGGGAATAGAAAACCTGTCTAGAGTACAGGCTGGGTCAGGTGAGGAGGAGGGAAATTTGGGACATTGTGATGAGAATGTTGCACTGGTGATGAGTGGTGTTCTTTACATGAGTGAAACCCAAACACAATCATGAATGTAATAAAGTTGTTTAAATAAAAAATTATATATTTTATATACTATGTTGTCTTTCTGAATATTTTAATATTTAGATCTACCATTAAGAAAATTATAAACAGCATGTTTTAAAAATACTACTAAAATCCAAAGGGACTCCTAAATAATTTTCTGGTATCTGCTTAGATAAATAGAAAATTTACAAAAGCCTTAGTGAATTAAAGGGAATTTATTTCGCAAGGTATTGTAACTGAGTAGGCTAATTCGATAGAGCACAAGCAGAGATGTTAATTGGCGATGACATTCTCTTTGGTGTTTTAATGATCAAGTTCTCATGTTCTCATTCAAGGAAAGAATTCAAAACTTCAGTTTTATATTTTTAATTGAATTAAAGAGCTAAGAAGCTGTTAATAGTTGATGGTTTCTTAGTTATATAGCCATCTATTCACCAGTGTTCATTTCCTGCCACAAAAGCCATGCATTCAAAACAGCATAGATAGAACAGATTCTTCTTAAAATAAACATATATATGGACAAGTCATGCCTCTGAACTTCTGAGAATTGGCTATAAGTTTTTAAAATGCAATAGAAAGAGTGCAAGTAAAGAGGTGGGGAAAAGGGAATCTTTGTTAGTTGTCAGTAGGAATATGACTCAATATCTTATTAAATAGTAAAAAGAAACCATGTAAACCCTTGAAGACAGAATCATGGTCCAAAATACTCTGAATGCTTCAGAAAAATATTTTCAGGCTCAAAACCCTTTGTCATTGCCAGTAGCTTAGCAGTATTTCTATCTAAGGTGTATCTCATGGGAAGAAAATAAATTTTTAAGGTTTAGTAAAAGAAAACATAGAAGACTGGTCATCTAAAATCATCAAAACAATGAAGTGTTATGATTCAATATGGCCTTGATTAAATACTATTTTACCTGGGAAAATCAGCACTAACAGAAACATAAAAATAACTTTGTAATTCTCAATGTAAAGTTAGTCTTTTAAAAGAGATTGTAACAACAACCACCCTACACAATACTACTGCACAACATCCCTATTGTCTATAATCATATTAAATGTCAATAAACTAACTTCCCCCATTAAAAGATACATAGTAGAGAGTTGGTTCAAAAAACAAAAATCGGTTTTCTGCTGCCTGCAAGAAACACACCTAAAGTATAGGATATACACAGATTTAGAATAAAAGAATGCAAATCAATTATTTAAACTACTGGAGATATAAAAGCTGGGGCAGTCATCTTTATTTCAGACCAAATTGCATTTAACCTCAAGAAATTGCTCAGAGACAAAGAGAGTCACTACATACTGATAAGGAGAACAATATATTAAGATTTACTAACTCTGGTCAATATTTATGCACTAAATGCAGAGCCAGCAAAACATGTAAGGTATTTGCTCACAAACCTGGAGAAACATCTGGAAGGAAATATGATAGCAGTAGGAGACTTCAACACATCATTATCACCACTAGACAGATCCACTAGGCTGTATTAGTATAAGAAATAAAAAGCCTTAATGAGAAACTAGAAGAACTAGAAAAAATGTACATATATAGGGCCTTCCAACCCCATAAAGCAGAATACACAAAATATAAAAACCAAAGACTAATTAAAAAATGGTGGGGAACATCCACTAAATAGGATCCCAAATGAAAGGGGAGAGATTACAATGGAACCTCAAGAAATCCAAGATATCATGAGGACTTATCATGAACAATTGTACTCACTTATGTTAAACAATGCAGAAGAATCCAACAGATGTCTGGAAATATTTTATCTTGCAAGACTTGATAAGGAGGATATTGAAAGCCTATATAGACCAATCACAACTAAGGAAGTTGAAACAGTAATTAAGAAACTCCCCAAGAAAAAAATCCAGGTCAGGATAGTTTTTTTTTTTTGTTTTTTGTTTTTGTTTTGTTGTTGTTGTTGTTGTGTTTTGGTTTTTGGGCCGCACCCGGCGATGCTCAGGGGTTACTCCTGGCTGTCTGCTCAGAAATAGCTCCTGGCGGGCACGGGGGACCATATGGGACACCGGGATTTGAACCAACCACCTTTGGTCCTGGATCAGCTGCTTGTAAGGCAAACACCGCTGTGCTATCTCTTTGGGCCCAGGTCAGGGTAGTTTGACATGTGAAGTCTATAAAACATTCTGAAAAGAATTACTATAATTAATCCACAGCTCTTCCAAAACGTTGAAAACACAAGAGTCCTTCTTATCCACTTTTATAAAACTAATATCAAACTCATACCCAAAGATGGCAAAGACACCTGAAAGAAATAAAACTACAGAACAATACATAGATGCAAAAATCCTAAGCAAAATCTTAGCAAACCAAATCCAACAAACATAAAAAAGATTATACACCATGACCAAGTCATCCCAGGGATGCAAGGATGGTTTAACATATGCAAATCTGTCAACAAAATATACCACATCAACAACAAGAAAGACAAAAATTACATGATCATATCAATCAATGCAGAGACGATGTTTGACAAAAATACAACATCCATTCATGATGAAAACACTAAGCAAAATATGGATGGAAGAAACTCTCTTCAAGATTGTTACAGCTATCTATAAAAAGACCACAGCCAACAATATTCTTAAAGGCAAAAAACTGAAAGCATTTCTACGAAGGTCAGGAACTAGGCAAAGCTATATCCACCATCTCTGCTCTTATTCAACAAAGTTTTAGAAGTCCTCCAATAGCAATCAGAAAAAAAAGGAATGGAAGGAATGTAGATAGGGAAAGAGGAAGTCAAACTATCTCTTTTTGCAGATGATAAGATGATATACATAGAAAACCCTAAAGAGTCTACAGTAAAACACTTAAGATACAATGAACCAATACAGCAAAGTGGCCAGCTACAAAGTCAATACACAAAAGACAGTAGCATTTGTCTATACCTGTGCTTTTCAAATAGTCGTGTGCACCCCCTCAAAGTGAGGCTTCGTAAAGGTGGGCACGATGGCAAACATGGTCATAATAAGTTAAACCCCATGTTTATGTCTCTGTCTCTGAAGCTGAAAGTTGCTGTGTCTTGCTTCAAACCCCACTCAAAAAGCTATGCATTGCAAAATGTATTCATTGTAGCCATTAATCCAGACATTATTTCTGATTTAAAAAATCAGCTAAATTATTTTATATATTTTTGTTTTGCAATTAAAGATTTTATAATAAAGATACTATTTACAGTCGTGCCACGGGGGTGCGAAAAATGTTTTCTTCTTTGTAAGGGGGCATGACAAAAATAATTGAGAAGCAATACTCTATACAAAGATTAAGGTAGAGGAGAAAGATTAAGAAGTCAATACCATTTAAAATAGTATCCAAAATATCAAGAACCTAGGAATAAACCTTACAAGAAAAGTGAAGAATTTATTCCATGAAAACTTCAAAACACTTCAGAAAGGAATTGAGGAGGACCGAAGGAAATGGAAGACATCAATGCTCATGTGTAGATAGAACATCGTCAAAATGACTATCTTACATAAACTTCTATATAGATACAATGCAATCCCTATCCAAATTCAAACATCATTTCTAAGGACTCAAAATGATCAATTGTAAAATTATATGAAACCACAAAAAACCCAGGTTAGTCAAATACATATTTAGAAACAAGAAATTGGGTGAAATTTTTTTACCTAACATGAAGCACTAGTGATCAAAACAGCATGGGAATGGAACAAAGACAGAGTCTCAGACCAGTGAGGTAGAATAGAATTTCCAGACATAAACCCCCAGATATACAGTCAACTAATATTTGACAGAAGAGCTAATTACTTGAAATAAAATATAGACAGTCTCTTTAACAAATGGTGTTGAAAATGGTGTTGGTACAACTGGAAAACCGCATGTACGAAAGTGAAAATTGACCCATACCTCACTCCTTATACGAAAGTCAACTCAAAATGGATCAAAGACCTTGAAATCAGACCCAAATCTATAAAGTTTATCGAGAACAAAATAGGTAGAACGCTCGAAGACCTATATATTAAAAAGGTCTTCGAGAATGGAGCACCAATGGCAAGAACTTTAGCATCAAACATAAAAAATGGGACTACATCAAACTAAAAAGCTTCTGCATGATGAAAGAAACCTTACTTAATGCAAGAAGACAGTTAACAGAATGGTAAAAATTTTTTTCACTCGACATATCAGGTAAAGGGCTGATATCTAGAATATACAAAGCACTCAGAAAGCTGAGCCCCCCCAGAACAAATAAAGCCATAAAAATGGGGAGAGGAAATGAATAGACATTTCTCTGAGGAAGACAGAAGGATGGACAACAAACACATGAAAACATGCTCACCTTCACTTATCATCAGAGAGATCCAAATCAAGACAACAATGAGATACCACCTTACAGCAGTAAGGATGGCTCACATCAAAAATAATGGGGACAATCTCTGTTGGCGGGGATGCGGTATGAAAGGAACTCTCATCCACTGCTGGTGGGAATGCCCCCTAGTCCAACACCTATGGAGAACAGTCTGGAGAGTGCTCAAAGAACTCAGAATTGAGTTGCCATTTGACTCAGCAATTGCTCTCCTAGGTATATACCCCCAACTTGCAAGGACATTCATTCAAAATACGTGTGCACCCCACTATTTATAGCAGCACTCAGTATAATAGCCAGGTCTTGGAACCAACCTCGGTGTCCAACAACAGATGAATGGATCATTAAGATGTAGTATCTATACACAATGGAATATTACATGGCAGTCAGAAATGATACATTCACAGACTTTGCAGCAACATGGATGGATCTAGATCATGTTATCTTAAATGAAGTAAGTCAGAAAACACAGAATGATAGCACTAATCTGAAGCATCCAGATCATACATTTTATACACAACTAACACTCAACAATCAAATAATAGGGTTTAATAGGGTAGAAACTCTAAACACTGTAATAGCCAACACATACTCGAGTGCAGCGCACAAAATACATGAAAAAAGGGACAACGCAAACTCTTCACTGCACTATACCACAAAGAAAACAGCAACACCAGAAATAACAGAATAGGAAGAACAGGTATGTAATCAGCCTCTACGACAAAGGCCCACAATAATCCCTTGGAGATCGTAATCAGGATCAGAGGTAAAGAATACCACTGGAAATCACTGACTCCATAGGAATCATCCCATAACATCATGTTCTAATGCCTTATCTTACTATATTTAAAATAACCTCTCAGCTTTTCAGTCCACAGGCATCCTTGGATACAAAGGGTGGATAAACCAAGATGGCACCTCGGGATACCACACGAAATACCATTCCTAGCTGACACTACGAGATGGTCCCGAGAAAACTCTTTAACATACAATTGTTTTTTAAGGTTATACCTTCTTTTAGGAATCGAAGCACATGGCCAGTCAGACCACCGAAGCAGTACCCGTGACATACGGACTTAAACTACAGACTATAATCATCGAACACACTCAAGCAAACTACATTCCCTTGCTATTCTCTCCTCTCTTCTCACTACTTTCTTTTTTATCATTTCTTCTCTACTCTTCTCTCTACTTTTTTCTTTCCTCTTTTCCCTTTCTTTCTAATGTATTTTCTCTTTTCTCCCTTCCTACCCCTACTATATACCTTCCCCTTTCCCCGCTTTGGAAATCCAACTACCCCCTCATTCCTCATTCCCATCCAAACTTCCCACTGTATTAACACTTTTCCCCCTCAGTCCTTTATTAGGCATCAAGATTGACCTCCTACCCCAATGAACCAGTACCCAGTACCCAAGAAAATAGTCACCCAGTCAAACCCACACTTCGTCTCCTGCAAGAAAAGACAGCTAACTCCCCTGAGAACCCTTGCTGCGCAGCCTTCCCTACCATTTTCCCCTAATGTGGACAGTTACTTGAAACCGGACTTAGTTCCAAATGTAGCCCCAATACAAGAACTCTTCCCAAGACCTCCCTGCCGCAAATCTTTCACCAACCTGAAGAAGGTCAAGGGGTGTGATGGAAAGGTGCCTGGAAACCCACACACTACAAGAAAAACCCAAAAGACAATGGGAAAACCTATACTCCCAACATAAACGTAAGATCTGTATTACACCTCCTCTTTACCTGCCTTTCCCCAAATGTAAGGTAGTCTTTTGCACCTCTTTGGTCCTTTAAATCCTCCGTTAACTCATTTTTTAACTTTCTTGTCCACATATAGATATGTGAGCACATACATTTTTTATCCTATTTTTTTCTAATCTTTTTTGGGTATGTGACCTGTTTTTGTTTTCCTCTCTGTCCACCCCCAAAGGCACCAACAATATAACGTAGCACCATTTCTCTCTGCAAAGGCACACTAAATAAAAGGAAAATCTTTCACATAAAAAAAGCTTTTATCTACTAGTGATAGAAACTCAGAGTTGTTTACAATACAGGGATAACTCCTACCTTGAAAATATGTCATGTGGAATCAACTTAGACCTCAGGAGATTAGATCCCATCCGTCCAGCCTTGAATCCTGGATCCCAGTCACAGAAATGGCACAGTCCTTCACAACAGCTGCAGGAAACAAACCCCATCCAGGACAACTTTATTACTGCTGGAACACCAACGAGCGCCAGCTCTAATATGATATCCTGACAACGAAGAAAAGTGGAACAACTTGACATAAGAGCAGATTATCCTGCCTTTCCTGCCACCGATATGACAGAATCAGAAGACTTGTCACCTTCTGGTAGGTCCAAAAACTAAGAACGCGATTTACAGAGGCCTAAGCCCTAGTCTAGGGTTTGAGCTATGACCTGCAGAACAACCATGATCCCCAGTTCCAAAGGTCTGGCAGAGACAACTGTAAAAAAATGGTGCTTCTGGAAACACAAAGAAAGGCGTTATCCTAGGTGCCATCCCAGGTTTAGTGCCAAGACCAAGACCACCAACCACAGATGATCGATTAAAATGACACTGAGGGAACATAACTTCTACAACCACAAAGACTGACTTCATCATAAGTCCCACCCCTGTAACTGTGCAGATACTGAGATCTCTAGATACAGAGGACTCACTGTATCACCCAGGACGGAGCAGAGGTCTCCCAAACACCACAAATGCACCACCGGGAGAATAAAGGACATGAACAGAGTCTATAGTTGATCCCATGACAATATACTTCAAGGGCGGAGAAACCCCATATCTTTTAGGCCATGTGAATCTCTTTTCGAATGACCCCAATGTTTACTGTGCCTGTGCAGGAGGGAAAAAACACAAAACATTGTTTATTTTTCATATATTAATTTTTATCTTCATGTACTACTATTATTATGTTTATTTACCTATCTATTTTTGGTTGATTTCTTTGTTTTGGTGTGGTTATTGAAGTTGTTGCCCCCACTTACACTTATCTTTTTTTCTCCTCTTTTTTTTTCCAGGTTTTTGGGTAGCACCTGGCAGTGCTCAGGGTTTATGCCTGGCTCCAGGCTAAGAGATTGCCCCTGGCAGGCACGGGGGACCATATGGGGCGCCGGAATTCAAGCCGATGACCTCCTGCATGAAATGCAGACGCCTTGCCTCCATGTTATCTCTCCAGCCCCTTCTTTTCCCTCTTTATGTGCTCTGCCATGGAGCCTATCTCAAGACCACGGCGTTTTTTTTTTGTTTGTTTTGTTTTGTTGTGGAGTGTTTCACCTTTTTTTTCTCCTTCGTCTCTCAATCCGATGACGAGAGCCTCTAGAAGAATTCTGCTTATTTTCGGTGTATTAGACTTCTACCCCAGTTTATTACTTTTCTCCTCTTCAAACAAAACCAAATAACGTGAAATACCTACTCCTGCCTCCCAATTAGAGGGGGAAATAAGGGAGGCATCAGGACCAAACAGGTGTAAGACTACAAAGTAATAGGATAGGTACAGAGGGGACCACATATTCTAGCAGCCCTGGGGATGAGGGAAGAGGATATGGGAGGTAGGACAAAAACGGAGGAGTAGGGAAGAACCGGTGATGGGAATCCCCCCTGATTTTATGCAAATATATACCTAAAATATTTTTTAGAATGGACAAATAGGAGGAGACAATTACTGACTGACAATTAGTTTGTCAATAATTGTTCTACTTTGTCTTTAATTTTTTTATTTATTTTTTATTTATTTAAACACCTTGATTACATACATGATTGTGTTTGGGTTTCGGTCATAAAAGGAACACCACCCATCACCAGTGCAACACTCCCATCACCCAAGTCCCAAATCTCCCTCCTCCCCACCCAACCCCCGCCTGTACTCTAAACAGGCTCTACATTTCCCTCATACATTCTAAATATTAGGACAGTTCAAAATGTAGTTATTTCTCTAACTAAACTCATCACTCTTTGTGGTGATCTTCATGAGGTGAGCTGGAACTTCCAGCTCTTTTTTCTTTTGTGTCTGAAAATTATTATTGCAAGAATGTCTTTCATTTTTCTTAAAACCCATAGATGAGTGAGACCATTCTGCGTTTTTCTCTCTCTCTCTCCCTCTGACTTATTTCACTCAGCATAATAGATTCTGTGTACATCCATGTATAAGAAAATTTCATGACTTAATCTCTCCTGACAGCTGCATAATATTCCATTGTGTATATGTACCACAGTTTCTTTAGCCATTCGTCTGTTGAAGGGCATCTTGGTTGTTTCCAGAGTCTTGCTATGGTAAATAGTGCTGCAATGAATATAGGTGTAAGGAAGGGATTTTTGTATTGTATTTTTGTGCTCTTATGGTATATTACTAGGAGTGGTATAGCTGGGTCGTATGGGAGCTCTATTTCCAGTTTTTGGAGGAATCTCCATATCGCTTTCCATAAAGGTTGAACTAGACGGCATTCCCACCAGCAGTGGATAAGGGTTCCTTTCTCTCCACATCCCCGCCAGCACGGTTTGTTCTCATTCTTAGTGATGTGTGCCATTCTCTGTGGTGTGAGGTGGTATCTCATTGTTGTTTTGATTTGCATCTCCCTGATGATTAGTGATGTGGAGCATTTCTTCATGTGTCTTTTGGCCATTTGTATTTCTTCTTTGTCAAAGTATCTGTTCATTTCTTCTCCCCATTTTTTGATGGGATTAGATGTTTTTTCATGTAAAGTTCTGTCAGTGCCTTGTATATTTTGGAGATTAGCCCCTTATCTGATGGGTATTGGGTGAATAGATTCTCCCACTCAGTGGGTGGCTCTTGTATCCTGGGCACTATTTCCTTTGAGGTGCAGAAGCTTCGAAACTTAATATATTCCCCTCTGTTAATCTCTATTTTCACTTGCTTGGAGAGTGCAGTTTCCTCCTTGAAGATGCCTGTAGTCTCAATGTCCTGGAGAATTTTGCCTATGTGTTGTTCTATATATCTTATGGTTTGGGGTCTGATATCAAGGTCTTTAATCCATTTGGATTTTACCTTCGTACATGATGTTAGCAGGGGGTCTAAGTTCAATTTTTTGCAAGTGGCTAGCCAGTTGTGCCAACACCGCTTGTTGAAGAGGCTCTCCTTGTTCCATTTAGGATTTCCTGCTCCTTTATCAAAAATTAGGTGATTGTATGTCTGGGGAACATTTTCTGATTATTCAAGCCTATTCCACTGATCTGAGGGTCTGTCCTTATTCCAATACCATGCTGTTTTGATAACTATTGCTTTGTAGTAAAGTTTAAAGTTGGGGAAAGTAATTCCTCCCATATTCTTTTTCCCAATGATTGTTTTAGCTATTCTAGGGTGTTTATTGTTCCAAACAAATTTCAAAAGTGCCTGATCCACTTCTTTGAAGAATGTCATAGGTATCTTTAGAGGGATAGCGTTGAATCTGTATAACGCCTTGGGGAGTATTGCCATTTTGATGATGTTAATCCTGTCAATCCATGAGCAGGGTATGTGTTTCCATTTCCGCGTGTTCTCTCTTATTTCTTGGAGCAGACTTTTATAGTTTTCTTTGTATAGGTCCTTCACTTTTTTAGTAAAGTTGATTCTAAGATATTTGAGTTTGTGTGGCACTATTGTGAATGGGGTTGTTTTCTTAATGTCCATTTCTTCCTTATTACTATTGGTATATAGAAAGGCCATTGATTTTTGTGTGTTAATTTTGTAGCCTGCCACCTTGCTATATGAGTCTACCGTTTATAGAAGCTTTTTGGTAGAGTCTTTAGGATTTTCTAAGTAGAGCATCATGTCATCTGCAAACAGTGAGAGCTTGACTTCTTCCTTTCCTATCTGGATTCCCTTGATATCTTTTTCTTGCCTAATCGCTATAGCAAGTACTTCCAGTGCTATGTTGAATAGGAGTGGTGAGAGAGGACAGCCTTGTCTTGTGCCAGAATTTAGAGGGAAGGCTTTTAGTTTTTCTCCATTGAGGATAATATTTGCCACTGGCTTGTGGTAGATGGCCTTAACTATATTGAGAAAGGTTCCTTCCATTCCCATCTTGCTGAGAGTTTTGATCAAGAATGGGTGTTGGACCTTGTCAAATGCTTTCTCTGCATCTATTGATATAATCATGTGGTTTTTATTTTTCTTGTTGTTGATGTTGTGTATTATGTTGAAAGACTTACGGATGTTAAACCATCCTTGCATTCCTGGGATGAAACCTACTTGATCGTAGTGGATGATCTTCTTAATGAGGTATTGAATCCTATTTGCCAGGATTTTGTTGAGGATCTTTGCATCTGCATTCATCAGCGATATTGGTCTGTAATTTTCTTTTTTCGTAGCATCTCTGTCTGGTTTAGGTATTAGGGTGATGTTGGCTTCATAAAAGCTGTTTGGAAGTGTTTCCGTTTGTTCAATTTCATGAAAGAGTCTTGCCAGGATTTGTAGTAGTTCCTCTTGGAAAGTTTGAAAGAATTCATTAGTGAATCCATCTGGGCCTGGGCTTTTGTTTTTGGGCAGACTTTTGATTACCATTTTTATTTCATCAATGGTGATGGGGGTGTTTAGATATGCTACATCCTCTTCCTTCAACCGTGGAAGATTATAGGAGTTCAAGAATTTATCCATTACTTCCAGGTTCTCATTTTTAGTGGCATAGAGTTTTTCAAAGTAGTTTCTGATTACCCTTTGAATCTCTGTCATATCAGTAGTTATCTCTCCTTTTTCATTCCTAATACAAGTTATCAAGTTTCTCTCTCTCTTTCTTTGTTAGGTTTGCCAGTGGTCTATCAATCTTGTTTATTTTTTCGAAGAACCAACTTCTGCTTTCGTTGATCTTTTGGATTGTTTTTTGGGTTTCCACTTCGTTGATTTCTGCTCTCAGCTTTGTTATTTCCTTCTGTCTTCCTAATTTTGGGTCCTTTTGTTGAACACTTTCTAGTTCTATTAGCTGTGTTATTAAGCTACTCAGATAAGCTCCTTCTTCCTTCCTGATGTGTGCTTGCAAAGCTATAAATTTTCCTCTCAGTACTGCTTTTGCTGTGTCCCATAAGTTCTGATAGTTTGTGTCTTTATTGTCATTTGTTTCCAGGAACCTTTTGATTTCCTTCTTGATTTTATCTCGGACCCACTGGTTATTGAGCATGAGGCTGTTTAACTTCCAGGTGTTAAAGTTTTTTCTTCTGAGTCCCTTTGGAATTCACAAATAATTTCAGAGCCTTGTGGTCAGCGATGGTAGTCTGCAAAATTCCTATCCTCTTGATCTTATGGAGGTAGGTTTTATGTGCCAGCATGTAGTCTATCCTGGAGAATGTCCCATGTACATTGGAAAAGAATGTATATCCAGGTTTCTGGGGATGGATTGTCCTATATATATCCACTAGGCCTCTTTCTTCCATTTCTCTCCTCAGGTCTAGTATATTCTTGCTGGGTTTCAGTCTGGTTGACCTATCCAGTGTTGACAAAGCAGTGTTGAGGTCCCCCACAAGTATTGTGTTGTTATTGATATTGTTTTTCAGATTTGTCAACAGTCATATTAAATATTTTGCTGGCCCCTCATTTGGTGCATATATATTTAGGAGAGTTATTTCTTCCTGCTCTATATACCCCTTGATTAATATAAAATGTCCATTTTTGTCCCTTACAACCTTCCTGAGTATAAAGTTTGCATTATCTGATATTACTATGGCCACTCCAGCTTTTTTATGGGTGTTGTTTGCTTGGATAACTTTTCTCCAGCCTTTTATTTTGCGTCTATGTTTCTTCTTACTATTCAGGTGCGTTTCTTGTAGGCAGCAGAAGGTTGGATTGAGTTTTTTGATCCATTTAGCCACTCTGTGTCTCTTAACTGGTGCATTTAGTCCATTGACGTTGAGAGAAAGAATTGTCCTGGGATTTAATGCCAACTTTATATTGAAATTTGGTGTGTCTTTTGGTTAGTCTTGTTTTAAATTAGGTCTTTCAGTTTTTCTCTTAAGACTGGTTTTGAGTCTGTAAAGTTTCTGAGCTGTTTTTTGTCTGTGAAACCATGTATTCTTCCGTCAAACCGGAAAGTGAGTTTTGCTGGGTACAGTATTCTAGGTGAAGCATTCATTTCATTCAGTCTTGTCACAATATCCCACCACTGCTTTCTGGCATTGAGTGTTTCTGGTGACAGGTCTGCTGTAAATCTCAAGGATGCTTGCTTGAATGTAATTTCCCCTTTTGATCTTGCTGTTTTCAGAATTCTGTCTCTATCTATGGGATTTGTCATTGTGACTAGGATGTGTCTTGGGGTGGTTTTTCTTGGGTCTCTTTTGGTTGGTACTCTTCGACCATGCAGTATTTGATCACATATATTCTTTAACTCTGGGAGTTTCTCTTTAATGATATTCTTGACCGTTGATTCTTCCTGGAAATTTTCTTCCTGGGTCTCTGGGATTCCAATGATTTTTAAGTTGTTTCTGTTGATCTTATCATAGACCTCTATTTTCATCTGTTCCCATTCTTTGACTAATTTTTCCATTGTCTGTTCATTTGTTTTAAGTTTTTTTTCCAATCTCTCCTGTTGTATGGAATTGTTGTGTATCTCATCTTCCACAGCACCAAGTCTATTCTCAGCTTCTGATACCCTGTCCCAGAGCTTATCCATTTTGTCCTTCACTTCGTTTACTGATTTTTTCAGGCCTGTTAGTTGACATGTTATTTCAGTTTGGAGTTTTGTGATTTCTGTCTTCATATTTTCTTGATTCTTATTAGTGTTCTGTTCTACTCTATTCATGGTTTCTTTGAGTTCTTTGAGCATATTCCATATTGCTACTGTAAAGTCCTTATCTGAGAGATTGATTAGTTGGTTGGTCGTTAATAGGTCATCAGAATTGTCATCTTCATTCTCTATGTCTGATGCTGGCCTGCGTTGTTTCCCCATTGTCACACTGTATTGTGGGTTTTTCTATGTGTTGTGGTGGTATTCATTGGTTATATGATGCAGGCAACACACTTCTCTGGCTCTGCCCTTTCTGGATCAGCCAACTTGCCTCCAAGGTAGGGGAGTCCTCCGTGGATGAAGCCTCACACAGGATCAAATCTTAGGCCCGAGCAGGCAGCAGAGTAGACATTCTGGAGAGAAATTCTTGCTTCTGTGATCTAGCACAGTTCTTAGTGTGGTTTTTTTCTTCTTGTGATGGTGTTCTTTTTTTAGAAAGAGCACACAGCTGCGTAGCGAATTGGAGCTAAGTGCCTTCTGGAGCCTCTTTTCAGCCCACACTCAGGAGGTTCACGTAAGAGAATAGCAGGGAGACACACACGCAGCCCTCACACTTTTTCACAGTCAGGCCCCACTGGTCAGGCGTAGTTTTCACTCGCTCGCTGGGCAGCTTCAGAATGCTGTATTTTTGGGGTTCACTTCCCAGGATTCTGAGGAGAGTCACTGGCTCGCTGGGTAGCTTCCGAATGTAGTTTCTTTAGGGTTCGTTTCCCAGGGCTCTGAGGAGAGCTTCCAGAGTTCAGGAAAGACAAAGTGTAGGACAGGGCTCCCTTCAGGTGCTCAATTTGTGGCTCGCTGGGTAGCTTCCAAATGTAGTTTCTTTGGGGTTCGCTTCCCAGGGCTCTGAGGAAAGCTTCCAGAGTTCAGGAAAGACAGAGAAGGGTAGCACAGGGCTCCCTTCAGGTGCTCAGTTTCCTCAGAAGAAGCACAGCCGGGTGGAGACTCTGCAGGTAGAGCAATCAGCACTCTGCCTGGAAACCCCCACATTTAGCCATTTCTTACTCACTCCCTGGCTCGCTGGGTAGCTTCCAAATGTAGTTTTTTTGGGGTTCGCTCCCAGGGCTCTGAGGAGAGCTTCCAGAGTTCAGGAAAGACAGAGAATGGTAGGACAGAGCTCCCTTCAGGTGCTCAGTTTCCTCAGTAGAAGCACAGCCGGGTGGAGACTCTGCAGGTAGAGCAATCAGCACTCTGCCTGGAAACCCCCACATCCAGACATTTCTTACTTACTCACTGGCTCGCTGGGTAGCTTCCGAATGTAGTTTCTTTGGGGTTCGCTTCCCAGGGCTCTGAGGAGAGCTTCCAGAGTTCAGGAAAAACATAGAAGGGTAGGACAGGGCTCCCTTCAGGTGCTCAGTTTCCTCAGAGGAAGCACAGCCGGGTGGAGACTCTGCAGGTAGAGCAATCAGCACTCTGCCTGGAAACTCCCATATCCAGCCATTTCTCACTCACTCACTGGCTTGCTGGGTAGCTTCCGAATGTAGTTTCTTTGGGGTTTGCTTCCCAGGGCTCTGAGGAGAGCTTCCAGAGTTCAGGAAAGACAGAGAAGAGTAGGACAGGGCTCCCTTCAGGTGCTCAGTTTCCTCAGAAGAAGCACAGCCTGGTGGAGACTCTGCAGGTAGAGCAATCAGCACTCTGCCTGGAAACCCCCACATCCAGCTATTTTTTACTCACTCCAAATATATACCTAAAATATTATTTTCAACAATATGTAAGCCACTATGATCAAAATAAAAATCATGTTAAAATAAATAAATTATAAAGCCTCTCTCTTCACCAGTGGTCAATAACAACAAAAATGTAGATCAAATATCAATAAAATAACAGCTTTTGCTCAAAATCTGCAATCGACAATTAAAACATATTTGGGAAAAAAAAAGTTGAGCCAAGATTTTATTAGTCAGAATCCTAAAATGGAACAGAAGCTCAACTGTGCTCAAATCCAGACATCTTGGCAAAGTAGAGTATTATAACTCAGGTTTATTCTCCTTCCTATAGCATTACAAAATATTATAGTAAATATCAGAGGTCTTTGAAACACAACAGGCAAAGGGAGTCATAATCATTTAAACCTATTTTCTGGAGAAATTCCTGCATGCACATAAAGAAAGAACCAATTTGAACCAGTGGATACAAATAGATGCAATTATTGAAAGGACAAGGCAGCTAAATTTTATAGAGAAAGTTAATGAGAAGTAGAGCAGTACACTGAGAAATCCAGCATCTTCAGTTTTCAGTTGCTATTTATTAGCCTTTATCTAAACATGCATGCAAGACTACTGGAGTCAATTAGAACTACTCAAATTTAGAAGAAAAATTTCCATGAATATATACTGAACTGTACATGTTGCATTACCTTAGACAGCAACATCTCATAAGTCATAGATCATAATTTTAAGCAAACTAGGTACTAGGAATAAAAACTGAAATATATATTAAATGAGTGTACATGAATAATGAATATAATGTTCAAATGCAAGCTAAGAACAAAAACTTATTTATATCTTGCAGTCAAGGCCTTTCAAGCTAAGTCCATGGCCTACTTTTGCTTCTTCAATAAAATGTGTAATACTAATTGATGTGCAGCATGCTTGTAACTTCCCCATATCATACATGCCTAAAGGAATTAAATTGATTGAAAAGAACTAAATGCAAAGAAATTCATTCCAAATGACCTCTTGTAACTTCAATTCTATGAGTTATTCTGTCAAGGACTATTCAATTTCTTGCTGTTTGAATTATTTGCACTGTTCAAATGATCCACATATACACTAATAATTGGGATATTTGAAAATTCAAATGCTATAACTTTAGATGTTAAATATTCAAATTGCAAAATATTTAAAATCTTGTCTTGAAATGTTAATGACTTACTGGAGATTTATGTTGTATCCTGAAAATAAGATATCACCCTAAATGTAATTTCTTTAAGAGTAAAAGAACTATCCAACAAAAACTGGGATGGTACTGTCACTTTACTTAAAAGCAATGGTCCAACATGTCCTAGACTTTTGAAAATGCCTACTATATTAAATTTATCTGAAATATTCATTGTATTTATTTAAGCTCAATGGCTTGATATTATTAATATAGAGATACTAGAATATATTTGGGAACAAGTTGTTCTAACTTAACCAAGTTAAAAGCCAATGATTTAAACATAAATTAAATTGCCATGTAAAATATCCACAACACTTATGTAGCTATGTAGTATGTAGTACTATATGACAGTAATTAAAATTATATTGAAGCTTAATAGTAATGTGTTATTCTATTTTTATACTACTGGAAGATGACATGCATTTGAATAACCCTGTTGAGTATTTAAAAGAACACATTCATCCAATCAATAGCTGCAAACCATGTCTATTGATTTATTGTAGTGAAGACATCACATGCTTTAGAGTAGAGTCTTAAGGACAGGACCTTGTGTTTTTAGCGAACACCATCATTCACCTCATTTCACAGAGAACAGAGAGGTGAAGACAGAGAAATATATTTTTGCAGGAAGAATTGATATTCTAAACTGCCCAGTGGATATTGTTGTTAAGAGTTGATGGTGAGCTAGAAGAGATGTTGTTACAGTGCTGGCTTTGCAGATTTGTAATGCAAATAATAGAGGTTAGGTGGTAGTACTTACTGAAAGGAAGTCATGTGAATGCATGTACAATTATGAACAGATAGGCAACATTGGCAGTTGTGATGTGTTGACCTATAGAAAATAATAGAACTAGGTACAATAATGTGTAATACCATAGTTTACAAGAAATAATTAGCCATAAATTTTCTCTCTATATAAATAATGAGAAAAATGCAGAATACATATAAAGGAGGCTGTATCCCAAATACAGTGTCACCAATGCTTGTCTCTATTTTCCAAATTGACAAAATCTTAGCCATTAGTTTTACCTTTTCTAAAAAAGGATAGATATCTATGAGGAATATGTTGGAAAACTATAGAACATGTGAACAATAATTTCTTTATTGCTTTAAAAATTAACAAAGCAGGGATAAATAATCAGTACAGTGTACACAGTCGAATATTACATTGGGTATATACATAAATTTAATAAAGTCATAAAGTCAATTTAAGTATGCATATATATAAATTATTCTTAACTCTTATAAAAGTGTTTTGCTTTTGGACAACAGTTTGTGAAGGCATCTTAATTACATCTGGATTAGAAAAAATATAACAAAATTTTGCATATCTTCATGCACTACAACAGTTACTGTGAGAAGGTTTATGGATACTTATAGAAAAACTACCTAAAGAAAAAAAATTTTTTTTGGTTTTTGGGCCACACCCAGCGATGCTCAGGGGCTACTCCTGGCTGTCTGCTCAGAAATAGCTCCTGGCAGGCACGGGGGACCATATGGGACACCGGGATTCGAACCAACCACCTTTGGTCCTGGATCGGCTGCTTGCAAGGCAAACGCTACTGTGCTATCTCTCCAGGCCCAGAAAATATTTTTTAATTTCATCTTTTATTAAATACAAGAAAACACAGTTATAATAACTAGATGTACTATAAAGAAGTAAATTTCTTCATTGAAGGCCTTATACACTTCAAAATCATCTTTCACTGATTTTGTCAAAAAAGGTCCAATTGTGATGATCTTTTAGTGGTATCCATATGTAATACAAAACATATGTAATACAAAAAAAATTCAGCATTCAAAAATGTATTTTAATGACAGTAATTTACTACTGAAGGTATCTTTAAATCATATTTTAAAATTTTGTATAATGAGGCTAGTATTTTATTTTCTTTTACATTACCAATTGTGAGCAAAATGTTGCTTTGTTTTTATATTCTGTATTCAAAAAATGGCCAATTATAATATATATTACAGGTGCAGAGCATACATGACCTTAAAATAAGAATAAATATTAAAGTCTTATTAAGAAATAATCTTTGTAATAATCATAAGGCACAGGTTTCAAATTAGGATACAAAAATGAAACATGAATAAAATATCATTTAGATGCACTTAATGGGACATTTTCAATTCTCTAGCATAGGTTCAAGAAGGTGTAGGTAAAAAAAGGTTTCATAGAGGTACTGTCTGTTGCCACATATCTTCCTGAAAATTATGATCCATTAAGGCTTCTGTATGACAGTTCTTGAATGCCATAGCTGGGATATCAGTTGCAAGGATTGTTCAGCTTTCTCTGGTGCAAGTAACTCCAACTGATTTCTGTAAATATAGGTATAGCATACTTCTTTTACTCTATCTTTGACTGTCGTTGCTTCTTTTATCTAGTTTAATTTCCTATCTTTATATTTGTGTGTCACAGGGATTTTATCTTCAAGGAAAAAAGTTTAAAATATAATCATGCTGTATTCACTATTGAGGTGAGGTTATTCGGGACACCCTGATAAAAATTTGAACAATTTCAATATTACCAATTTCTTGACAGTTTGATTGCAAATCTATATCATGCACAGTAATCAGTTATATATTGTCCCCATGAGGAAAATATAAATGACACAAATTTATTAAAATGTGTAGAATATAAATAATTTTTAAACATTGTAAATATCTTTATAGCCTGAGTCTTTTAAAGGCATCTGTTGTTTTTATTTCTTTTATATTGTTTTAAGTGTCTGAGAACAAATATAAAAATCACGAGTTCTTTTTAAGATATGTACTATTTTAGTACTATATTAAATTCTATTAAATGCCTTTATTTTTCTACTGAAAATCACTGTTTTAATTACTTTTGAGTGAAGTTAATATATTAGTATGTTATTCATATAATATAAAGTGAAATTATTTAATTATAAAAATAAAATTTACATGATAATTTATTAACATATAAATAAATATAATTATGATTTTGAGAATTACATTATTGCTATCTAAAATATAGTAAAAAACTGAATTTGATATATTTGGGTATTACTACATTTTGAAAATTTTGAAAGACATTTTGTATTAATGAAGCAAATGGTATATTAGAGCAGAAGTCACTTTTCTTGTGCATGTTTGACAAAGTTTGATTACTGACACTACATAAGTTTTCCTACTCCTGCCTTGAGTGTTTCCCTAAGTGTAGAGCCAAGAGTAAGCTCTGGTATATCAAGGTGTGACACCTCAAAAAAATTACTCCTTATTTAAAATGTTAAATATTATTTAAATAATAGTCTCAAAACAATTAGAGCAGGGGTCAGTGCACAGCAATATGGCCTTAGCCTTGAATGTGGCCTATCCAGGATGAACCTTGCAAGATTCGATCCCTGGTGTCCCATATGGTCCCCCAAGTCAGGAGAGACTTTTGAGCACAAAGCCAGGAGTAAACCCTGAGCATTACAGGATGTGACCCAAAAAGAAAAAAATTAGAATAGTATTACTTTATATTTCCAGATATAATTTAATGTGTTTATATCAATAATACAATATGAAAACATTATATATACGCATTCACATTACATAAAGTTACAATATGCCACTTGAATATGCCTCTTTTCAAAATACAAAAATGCAAATATAATATATATGTTAAAATTCTTACACTTAAAGAAATTTTAATAAATACAAGTATAATTTTAAGTTAGGCATTAATGTATATTTTTGTTTGTTTCTTGGTTTTGGGGCCACACTGGTGATGTTCAGGGTTTACTCCTGGCTATGTGCTCAAAATTGCTCTTGGCTTTGGGGACCATATGGGATTCTGGGGGATCGAAATATGGTTCATTCTGTGTCAGCCACATACAAGGCAAATGCCCTACTGCTGCGCCACTGCTCAAGCTCCTCTAATATATTTTTAATAAAATACTAAATATATATTTTTAATAAAAAACTGAATACCAACCAAAGTCATCGACAATGGAATCAATAAACCCAAATTACATCAAGCTCTACACTAAAGAGTCCTGTTACTCTCGCAGTCCAGAGGACTAAGGGTGGAGGTATGGGATGCATTCTAGGAAGAGTGGCAGAGGGAGATCAACACAGGTGGTGGGAAATCCCCTAATTCACTGCCACTATGTACTTTAAATATAACTGTGAAAGTCTTGAAATTCACATTGGCCTCAATAAAATTATTAAAAAAAGTTCTTTTCAAATTATAGATATACAGATCCTCTTAGATTCATGATGAATGTATAGAATGTTTGGCTTCCTTCTTTCTTCAGTAATTCTTTAATAAATATTTAAAATTTAAAAATGTATGTGCATCTTAATGAAAAGTTTAGATATCTTTAAACCTATTTATATATCCAATATATACCAAAATATTATAAATATGCTTTATATTTATGCATTGTTATAAATAAATAAGTAGAAATAACTAGAAAATATACCATTTTAAAACATCTTGACAAAAGTTTATCTAAAATATAATATAGTTGGGTTAGAGCAATAGTATAGTGAGTAGGGTCCTTCCTTTTAATTAGCCTACCCCAGGAACTTGTTATGCCAGCAATCTCACATTGCTGTGTTCAAAAACATATCAAGCACAATTTCATGCCCTTCCCATTATGTTATTTTTTTTTCAAGTATGATGTCTAATGAAGGCATAAAGTTCAGGTGTCATTTGTACATTACTTACAAATAATATCACTCCCAAAATTTATACAGGTAGAATAAAGTGATTGATTCTAATAATTTTTCCTTAGGATTTCATTGTTAGACATCAAATCTTTTTTTAAGAGGACACAACTATGTTTACCTCTAGCTATAGCTTGATGAATTTCCTAACAATTTACCACACCTACCTTAAAGAAAGTGGTGATATTGTATTTGTTTTGTTGATATTGAATTGCTTTTTGTGTCTTCTTGAAACCCTGGTTCTGTGTAGACAAAATTTCTATTAAATATTCACAATTATTTCTTTTGACCATTCAACTTAAGGCTCTCCATTTGACATATGCAAGATTTTTAATACAAGTGATGCTCTAAAACAGAAAAGCAAAATTGAATGGTGCAAAAGCATATCTCAAACTTTTAACAAAAATTATAATATTTCTTTGGAGAAGAAAAAAATTAGACAATAGTTGTGTTTGGAGACGATTATTCCAAAACGATTTGTGTGAAAGAGCAAAATGAACATGGTTCCTGTCATATTATATAACACTATACCTACAAGAATAAAAAAAATTGAACATAAATATTTTTAAAAGGTTGTTTTCTATGCTTAAAGATAAATCCTGGAGATGCGTAGAGAACCACATATGGAACCCAGGTCAACTGCTTTCAAGACAAAAACCTTAACTCCTAAACCAACTTTTCAGCACTATAAAGTTTTATTTTTCTTTTTGTATATAAATAGAGAATGTCAACATCTGGGGGGAAGCTATATTTCAATCTTTGCCAAAGATTAAAAATAGACTTTTCAAAGTAATCAAAGATTCAAAGAGAGGCAAACATATATTTCCTAGGTACTGACATAGCCTAAAACATACTGGTAATTGAGGCGCAAGCTAAGCCTTGAAACAGCAAGAACAACAAAGATAGTGAGACCTTTAAGCCATACTCTTGGCCTGTAAATGTAAACCGATCTGTGATAGCGGACAAATGTCAAGTTTCTTTATCTTTTTTTATTTTTATTTAAACACTTTGATTACATACATGATTGTGTTTGGGTTTCAGTCATATAAAGAACACCACCCATCACCAGTGAAACATTCCCAGCACCAATGTCCCAAGTCTTTCTCCTCACCACCCGACCCCCGCCTGTACTCTAAACAGGCTCTACATTACCCTCATAGATTCGCATTATTAGGACAGTTCAAAATGTAATTTCTCTAAATAAACTCATCACTCTTTGTGGTGAGCTTCCTGAGTTGAGCTGGAACTTCCAGCTCTTTTCTCTTTTGTGTCTGAAAATTATTATTGCAAGAATATCTTTCATTTTTCTTAAAACCCATAGATTAGTGAGACCATTCTGCATTTTTCTTTCTCTCTGACATTTCACTCAGCATAATTAAGATTCCGTGTACATCCAGGTATATAAAAATTTTATGACGTTATCTCTCCAGACAGCTGCATAATATTCCATTGTGTATATGTACCACAGTTTTTTTTATCCATTCGTCTGTTGAAGGGCATCTTGGTTGTTTCCAGAGTCTTGCTATGGTAAATAGTGCTGCAATGAATATGTGTAAGGAAGGTGTTTTTGTATTGTATTTTTGTGTTATTAGGGAATATTCCTGGGAGTGGTATAGCTGGATCATATGGGAGTTCGATATGCAGTTTTTGGAGGAAACTGAATATCGCTTTCCAAAAAGGTTGAACTAGACGACATTCTAACAATCAGTGGATAAGAGTTTCTCTCTCTCTACATTCCCGCCAACACTGTTTATCCTCATTCTTTGTGAAGTGTGCCATTTTCTGTGGTGTGAGGGGCTACCTCAGAGTTGTTTTGATTTGCATCTCCCTGATGATTAGTGATGTGGAGCAATTTCTCATGTCTTTTGGCCATTTGTATTTTTTCTTTGTCAAAGTGTCTGTCCAAAACTTCTTTCCATTTTTTGATGGGATTAGATATTTTTCTTCTTAAGTTCTGTCAGTGCCTAGTATATTTTAGAAATTAGCCGCTTATCTGATGGGTATTGGGTGAACAGTTTCTCCCGCTCAATAAGTGGCTCTTGTATCTTGGGTGCTATTTCCTTTGAGGCGCAGAAGCTTCTCAGCTTAATATATTCCCATCGATTAATCTCTGCTTTAATTTCCTTAGAGAGTACATTTTCCTCATTGAAGATACCTGTAGTGTAATATCCTGGAGTGTTTTGCCTATGTGTTGTTCTATAGATCTTATGGTTTTGGGTCTGTTATCGAGGTTTTGATACATTTAGATTTTACCAACGTACATGATGTTAACTGGGGGTTTAAGTTCAACTTTTTGCAAGTGGCTATCCAGTTGTGCCAACACCACTGGTTGAAGAGGCTTTCCCTGATCCATGAAGGATTTCCTGCTCTTTATCAAGGATCTTAATCTTCAGAATACTAATATCAGTATCAATACATGCTGTGGCATGAATTGCAAAAATTACCTTGAAATAACTTGGACTAATACACACTGCTGGATTGATGATTAGGTTTGCAGAATAGGCTCATTTTGTAAAGAAGTTTTAGTCATAAATACCAGATTTCTGTATTACAGGAACTTGTGAAGAATAAATAGAAACAATTTAAAATCCATTAATCTGGGGGAGTTGGCACAAAGGGGAAAAATTATATACTAAGATTCTAAAATTATAGTAGATCATAATCACTTAGAATTATACTCCTGTAAGAAAATGGAACTATTACATCAATATAAAACTGACTAAAATTCGGTATTTATAGGGTTGGAAACATAGTAACTCTTAACATAGACTAACTTGGTTTTAGACACTGACGGAAATGATCCATGAGCAGAGACAGAAGAGGAAATTCACAAGACTTGACTCAAATTTAAAAAACACACACAGAAGATAAAATAGCACATTGAAGATATATAGACAAAACATCAATTTTAGAATGCAAAATATACAATAAAAATAATTATGCATAGGCAAAGAAATATCAAATGTTATTTAAAAGCTTTCATTGAAATTAAGGAAAATGTAAAGACATATTTAGAAGTTAGAGAAAACTATTGAATTAAAAAATATTACTGAATTTTCTAAAACTTTGACAATAATTATTCAAACTGAGATATGAATTGTAGAAATAATTATCTTAAATATGCTAAAGACATAGAATGAAAGTTTTAACAAAAAATAGTAGGAGTCATTAGCAAAAATAATTGTACAAATTAACAGTGAACTAAAAGTTACATCTTCTCTTAGAGAATAACCTACATGTTTCTAAGTATAAAATAAAGTGGAACAACAATCATTTTATTAAGCAGTACATGATATTTTCAACATGTAAAGATGAAACAAATGATATGTAAACACTATATGGCTTGTAGTAAGTTTTTATGTTACAATAGAGGTCTACTATTTATAGCCTGCTTCCTATATATGTCACAGAATTACCAAATAACAAATAGCATTGCATATTATGGGAGAAAAATTTCACACTCTCGAATTTGTTACCAGATAAGAAACTAAGATGGCTAGGATGAGTGAAATGTTACAATATTTGAATTGAGGACAGTTTCCTGGAGAAACTGTGAAAAGTTAAAGAAATTTTCATGGCATGAGGTTTGAGAGTGCATAAGGTTGAAAATGCACTGAAAGGCGAGGTCCCAAATCCACAATGAATTCAAATGAAAACACCCGTAATTTAAAAGCCTGAATATAAATTATGGTTATTTTTACATTTTTATTGATTTTTTGGTTTTGGGGCCACACCGGGGTGCTCTAGGGTTCCTCCTGGCTGTCTGCTCAGAAATAGCTCCTGGCAGGCACAGGGGACCCCATGGGACACCGGGATTCGAAGCAACCACCTTTGGTCCTGAATTGGCTGCTTGCAAGGCAAACAACGCTGTGCTTTCTCCTCTCCAGGCACAATTATTGTTATTTTTCAATATCTGAGTCTACCTATGTGTCTATATAATGGGGAAGAATCTATTAAAATGTATTATTGTATTTTTGTGTTTCTAGGGTATGTTCCTAGGAGGGTAGAGCTGGGTGTATTGGGAGCACAATTTCCAGATTTTAGAGGAATCTCCATATCGCTTTCAACGGAGGTTGAACTAGGTGGCATTCCCAGTAGCAGTGGATCACAGTTCCTTTTTCTCCACATCCCCGCCAAAACTGTTGGTTCGTTCTCATTCTTTGTGATGTGTGTCAATCTCTGTGTTGTGAGGTGGTACCGCATAGTTGTTTTGATTTGCATCTCCCTGATGATTAGTGATGTGGAGCATTTTTTTCATGTGTCTTTTGGCCCTCTGCATTTCTTCTCTGTCAAAGCGTCTGTCCATTTCTTCTTCCCATATTTTGATGGGATTCGATGTCTTTTTCTTGTAAAGTTCTGTCAGTGCCTTGTATATTTTGGAGATTAGCCCCTTGTCTGATGGATAACGGATGAATAGTTTCTCAAACTCAGTGTGGCTCTTGTATCTTGGGTGCTATTTCCTTTGAGGCGCAGAAGCTTCTCAGATTAATATATTCCTATCTGTGAAACTCTGCTTTCTCTTGCTTAGAGAGTGCATTTCCCTTCCTGAAAATGCCTGTCGTCTCAATGTCCTGGAGTGTTTTGCCTATGTCTTGTTCTATTAATCTTAGTTTTGGGGGTCTGATATCGAGGTTTTTAATCCATTTGGATTTTACATTGGTCCGTGAAGTTAGCTGGGGGTCTAAGTTCAATGTTTTGCAAGTGACTATCCAGTTGTGCCAACACCACTTGTTGAAGGGCTTCCCCTGCTCCATGGGTATTTCTCGCTCCTTTATCAAGTTTCTTTACCTTGAGAATACGAATATCATTATCAATACTTCCTGTGGCAAGAATTGCAGAAATTTCCTTGAAATATCTTGGACTAATACACACTGCTGGATTGATGATCAGGTTTGTGGGATAGGCTCATCTTGTAATGAAGTTTTAGTACCAGATACCAGATTTCTGTATTATAGGAAATTGTGAAGTCTAAATAGAAACCATTTGAAATCCATTAACCTTGGAGTGTTGGCACAAAAGAGAAAAAAATTACATACTAATATTCTAACACTACATTGAAACATAATCATTTAGAGTTATACTCCTGGAAGAAAATGGAACTATTACAACAGTAGAAAGCTGACTCTAAAATTCGGTATTTATAGGGCTGGAAACATTAACTCTTAATGTAGACTAACTTGGGCTCTCAGTTTTTGACACTGCTGGAAATGATCCTTGTGCTTAGTTTTGAGCACTGCTGGAAATGACACTTGAGCACAGACAGAAGAGTAAATTCACCAGACTAGACTCACATTTAAAACACACACACACACACGATAAACTAACACATTGAAGGTATATAGATAAAACATAATTTTCAGAGTTCAAAATATACAATAAAAATAATTATGCATAGGCAAAAATATATCAAATGTTATATAAAACATTCACTGAAATTAAGGAAAATGTAAAGACATAATTAGAAGTAAAAGGAAACGATTGGATTAAAATGTATGAATAAATTGTTGTAAAAAATTGACAATAGTTATTCAAAATGAGACATGAATTGTAGAAATAATTATCTTAAATATTCTAAAGACATAGAATGAAAGTTTTAGCAAAAAAAGTAGTAGTAGCCATTAGCAAAAATACTTGTACAACTTAACAGTGCACTAAAAGTTTCATCTTCTTAGAGAAAAACCTACATGTTTCTAAGTATAGAATAAAGAGGAACAACAATCATTTTCTTAAGCAGTACATGACATTTTCAACATGTAAAAATGAAACAAATTATATGTAAACACTATATGGCTTGTATTAAGTTTTCATGTTAAAATAGAGGTCTATTACTTTTTTGTGTGTGGTTTTTGGGTCACACCCGGCAGTGCTCAGGGGTTATTCCTGGCTCCACGCTCAGAAATTGCTCCTGGCTGGCACGCAGGACCATATGGGATGCTGGGATTTGAACCGATGACCTCCTGCATGAAAGGCAAACGCCTTACCTCCATGCTATATCTCAAGCCCCGAGGTCTATTATATTTAGCCTGCTTCCTATATATGTTACAGAATTACCAAATAGCAAATAGCATTGCATATTATGGGAGAAAAATTTCTGGATTGATGATCAGGTTAGCGGGATAGGCTCATCATATAAAGAAGTTTTAGTCCCAAATACCAGATTTCTGTATTACAGGAACTTGTGAATTCTAAATAGAAACCATTTGAAATTCATTAAACTGGGGGAGTTGGCAAAATTGAGAAAGAAATTAAATACTAAGATTCTAACACTGCATTGGAACATAATCATTTAGAGTTATACTCCTGGAAGTAAATGGAACTATTACATCAGTAGAAAGCTGACTCTAAAATTCGGTATTTATCTGGCTGGAAACATACTAACTCTTAAGGAAGACTAACTTGGGCTCTCAGTTTTTGACACTGCATGGAATGATCCTTCTGCTCAGTTTTGAGCACTGCTGGAAATGAACCTTGAGCACAGACACAAGAGTAAATTCACCAGACTTGACTCACTTTTAAAACACACACACACACACACAAGACAAACTAGCACATTGAAGGTATATAGAAAAAACATGATTTTCAGAGTGCAAAATATACAATAAATATAATTATGCATAGGGAAAAATATCAAATATTATTTAAAAGCTTTCATTGAAATTAAGAAAAATGAAAAGACCTACTTAGAAGTAAAAGAAAATGATTGAATTAAAATATATGATGGAATTGTTCTAAAACATTGACAATAGTTTTTTAAAATGAGACATTAGTTGTAGAAATAATTATCTTAAATATTCTAAAGCCATAGAATGAAAGTTTTAGCGAAAAAGTAGTAGTATCCATTAGCAAAAATACTTGTACAACTTAACAGTGCACTAAAGGTTACGTCTTTTCTTAGAAAAAAACCTACATGTTTCTAAGTATAGAATAAAGTGGAACAACAATCATTTTATTAAGAAGTACATGACATTTTCAACATGTAAAGATGAAAAGAATGATATTAAACACTATATGGCTTGTAATAAGTTTTTATCTTACAATAGAGGTCTATTATTTTTAGCCTCCTTCCTATATATGTTACAGAATTACGACATAATAAATAGCATTGCATATTATGGGGGAAAAATTTCTCACTCTCGAAATTGTTACCAGATAAGAAACTAAGATGGCTAGGATATGGGACATGTTACCATATTTGAATTGAGGACAGTTTCCTGGAGGAACTGTGAAAAGTTTAAGACATTTTTCTGGCATGAGGTTCGGGAGTGCATGAGGTTGAAATTCACTGAAAGGCGTGGTCCCAAATCCACAATGAATTCAAATGAAAACACCCGTAATTTTAAAACTTGAATATACATTATGGTTATTTTTACATTTTTATTGATGTTTTGGTTATGGGGCCACACCCGGGGTGCTTGGGGGTTCCACCTGGCTGTCTGCTCAGAAATAGCTCCTGGCAGGCACGGGGGAACCCATGGGACACCAGGATTCGAAGCAACCACCTTTGGTCCTGAATTGGCTGCTTGCAAGGCAAATACCGCTGTGCTCTTTCTCTCCAGGCCCAATTATTGTTATTTTTCAATATCTGAGTCTACCTATGTGTCTATATAATGGGGAAGAATCTATTAAAATGTATTATTGTATTTTTGTGTTTCTAGGGTATATTCCTAGGAGCGGTAGAGCTGGGTGTAATGGGAGCTCAATTTCCAGATTTTGGAGGAATCTCCATATTGCTTTCAACGGAGGTTGAACTAGGTGGGATTCCCACTAGCAGTGGATCACAGTTCCTTTTTCTCCACATCCCCGCCAAAACTGTTGATTCGTTCTCATTTTTTATGATGGTGTCAATCTCTGTGTTGTGAGGTGGTACCGCATAGTTGTTTTGATTTGCATCTCCCTGATGATTAGTGATGTGGAGCATTTTTTTCATGTGTCTTTTGGCCCTCTGCATTTCTTCTCTGTCAAAGCGTCTGTCCATTTCTTCTTCCCATATTTTGATGGGATTCGATGTCTTTTTCTTGTAAAGTTCTGTCAGTGCCTTGTATATTTTGGAGATTAGCCCCTTGTCTGATGGGTAATGGGTGAATAGTTTTTCCCACTCAGTGTGGCTCTTGTATCTTGGGTGCTATTTCCTTTGAGGTGCAGAAACCTCTCAGTTTAATATATTCCCATCTGTGAATCTCTGCTTTCACTTGCTAAGAGAGTGCAATTCCCTCCCTGAAGATGCCTGTCATCTCAATGGATCCTGGCGTCTTTTACCTATGTGTTCTTCTATTGATCTTAGGTTTTGGGGTCTGATATCGAGGTTTTTAATCCATTTGGATTTTACCTTGGTCCGTGATGTTAGCTGGGGGTCTAAGTTCAATGTTTTGCAAGTGACTATCCAGTTGTGCCAACACCACTTGTTGAAGGGCTTCCCCTGCTCCAGGGAGGATTTCTCACTCCTTTATCAAGGTTCTTTACCTTGAGAATACGAATATCAGTATCAATACTTGCTGTGGCATGAATTGCAGAAATTTCCTTGAAATAACTTGGACTAATACACACTGCTGGATTGATGATTAGGTTTGCGGGATAGGCTCACCTTGTAAAGAAGTTTTGGTCCCAAATACCAGATTTCTGTATTACAGGAACTTGTGAAGTCTAAATAGAAACCATTTGAAATCCATTAACCTGGGGGAGTTGGCACAAAGGAGAAAAAAATGACATATTAAGATTCTAACACTACGTTGGAACATAATCATTTAGAGTTATATTGCTGGATAAAAATGGAAGTATTACATCAGTAGAAAGCTGACTCTAAAATTTTGTATTGATAGGGCTGGAGACATACTATATCTCTTAACGAAGACTAACTTGGGTTCTTAGTTTTTGACACTGCTGGAAATGATCCTTTTGCTCAATTTTGAGCACTGCTGGAAATGATCTTTGAGCACAGACACAAGAGTAAAGTCACCAGACTTGACTCACATTTAAAACACACACACACAAGATAAACTAGTACATTGAAGGTATGTATATAAAACATGAATTTCAGAATGCAAAATATACAATAAAAATAATGATGCATATGCAAAGAAATATCAAATATTATTTAAAAGCTTTCATTGAAATTAAGGAAATTGTAAAAACCTATTTAGATGTAAAAGAAAATGGAGGAAAGCAGGCAGAAATTGCCAAGTGAGTCACGGTTCCCCCGCACAGCCGCCTGGCCCAGCACCTTCCCTAGGAACCAGAAGCGCTGAGGAGAGTGGCTTGAGGGAGTCCCTACCTCCGGGTGGGCATCTGGAAGGGCAACTTGAGCAATGCGAATAGACAGGGTAGATAGGGCCAGCCATCCTAACCCTTAGTTGACCTAGAGTAGTCCATCCCCTAGGGCCCTGGAGCGGACCAGGGACTCCCCAAGGACGAGGGCAGAGCCTGCAGGGTTGGGTGGAAGGAACTGATTCAACAGAGAATGGAGGGGGCGGAGCTCCATTGACTCTCAGAGAGAGGAGGGGGGATAGAGAGCTAGGCTCAACTGCGCCAGCAACCTTTGTGGCCAGGAGCAGAACTGCACCGCTGACAGAACTAAGGAGCAGAAAGGGACAAGAACCACAGGGAAGGCTGATCTCTAGGTAGCAAAGTGGAGGAGAAAGATCTATGTTCAACAAGCTCACCCAACAGGCCCCTTTAGAACCACCTTCAGGAAGGGGACCAAGCAGACTGAAAATAGAAGACACAGCACTCCAAAACACACCATTAAATACAAAGAACTATGCATAAATCAAGGAGGTCCCTAATAACTGGAGACACCATGACAAATCCTAGCAAGTTCGCAAGTCAACCAAAACGCACAGATCCATGGAAAGAAGACTTAAAAGCGGTCATTAGGAAGGAAATGCAAGAATTACTAAAAGAAATGAAAGAAACCTTAGCTACCGAATATAAGAAATCCATGGATGAACGAATCATCCAAATTAAAGAAGAAATGTCAAAGAACATGAGAGAGTTCATACAAAAAGAAGTGAAAATTTAAAAGTCAAAGTAACAAGCCTTACGAGCAGAAACACAGAGTTGGAGAAGCACATAGAAGAACTCGAAGGAAAACTGCAAACAAAAAAAGATCAAGAAACCAACAAAGAAATAAAAGGCAAAGCACTGGAAGGAAAAATCCAATATCTAATGAACAAGGATAAAAGAAACAATCTAAGAATTGTGGGTATACCAGAAGGGGAGGAAATAGGGAAGGGGGAAGAACAGGTAGTCTGGGAGATAATAACAGAACTTCCCCACCCTCTGGAAAGAAACTTCAGGGCAAGTCCAGGAAGTCAAGAGTGTCCCTAACAAGATAGACCCTAACAAACCAACACCAATACATATAATAATCTAAATGGCAAAAAAACAAAGAAAAAGAGGAACTCCTTAAAGCAATAAGAGAGAAAAAAAACTCAAGCAGAAAGGAAAGAACATAAGAATCAATCCAGATCTCCCATTTGAAATAATTCAAGCAAGAAGACAGTGGAATGACATATTTAAACGACTGAATGAAAGAAATTTCCAACCCAGGGTCCAATACCCAGCAAAACTATCATTCATATGGGAGGGCAGACTAAAAACATTCTCAAACATGAATGAACTTGAACTATTTGTGCAAACTAATCCGATCCTAAGCGACTTACTCAGAGATGAATTACACCATCCAAACCCCAGACTGTAACAACAACCACTCCACACAATACAACTGCACAACAGTCCTCTCTCTCAATAATTTCCCTAAATGTTAACGGACTAAACTCTCCAATTCAAAGACATATACTATAGAACTGGGTTAGGAAAAATACACCAGACTTCTGCTGTCTGCAAGAAACACACCTACAAATACAGGACAAGCATAGGCTTAGAATAAAAGGATGGAAAGTAATTATACAGGCCAATGAAAAAAAAAGAGCAGGGACGGCCATTCTAGTATCAGACCAAATTGCATTCAATATCAAGAAAGTGATCAAAGACAAAGAGGGCCACTACCTACTGATCAGGGGAACATTAGATCAATAAGTACTAACCCTGGTCAATATCTATGCACCGAATGTAGAACCAGCAAAATATGTGAGGCAACTGCTTGCAAACCTGGAGAAACACATGAAGGGAAATATGATAATAGTCGGGGACCTCAATACTCCACTATCACCACTGGACAGATCCACCAAACAGAAAAATAGCAAAGCAATAACAGCCCTAAATAAAAAATTAGAAGATCTAGGACTAATAGACTTATATATAGCCCTCCATCCCCAGAAAGCAGAATACACATTATTCTCAAATCCACATGGAACCTTCTCCAGAATAGACCATGTCTTAGGATACAAAGCCAACCTATATAAGACCACAAAGGTAAGGATCATTAGAAGTACCCTTTCAGATCACTATGAAAGAGAGGTCAAAATTGATGTCAAGAAGAAACAATGAAGAAAAACTAATACCTGGAGATTAAACAACATGCTGCTCAACAACAACTGGATCAAAGAACAACTCAAGGAAGAAATAAAAAGATTCCTTGAGACAAATGACAATGAAAAGACGACATGTCAAAATTTATGGGACACAGCAAAAGCAGTAATTAGGGGGAAATTCATCGCAATACAGTCCTATGTCAAGAAACAGGAAAATAACAAGATCACCTCAAAGAATTGGAAGAACAGCAACAGAGAAATCCAACCACAACCAGAAGGCAAGAAATAATAAAAACCAGAGCAGAAATAAACAACATCGAAACTAAGAAAACAATACAAAAAAATCAATGAGACCTGGAGTTGGTTTTTCGAAAAAATTAACAAGATAGACAAACCATTGACCAAACTCACCAAAAAAAGAGGGAAAACACCCAAATCAGTAGGATCACAAATGAAAGGGGAGAGATTACAACAGAACCCCAAGAAATACAACATATCACGAGATCATATTATGAACAACTATACTCAACTAGGCTAGAGAACCCAGTAGAAATCGACAGATTCTTGGAAAAACACCCTATTCCAAGACTGGAAAAGGAAGACTTAGAAAGTCTAAACAGACCAATTACCTCAGAGGAAATCAAAGATGTAATCAAAAAACTCCCTAAGAACAAAAGCCCAGGCCCAGATGGATTTACAGGTGAATTCTATCAAACATTTCAAGAAGACTTGCTACCACTTTTCCATAGGCTTTTCCAAACCATAGAGAAAACAGAATTCCTCCCCAACTCCTTTTATGAGGCTAATATCACACTCATCCCCAAAGAAGGCAAAGTAACCACCAAAAAAGAAAACTACAGACCAATCTCACTAATGCACATAGATGCAAAGATACTCAACAAAATCTTAGGAAACAGAATCCAGCACTTTATCAAAAAGATCATTCGTCATGACCAAGTGGGATTCATACCAGGAATGAAGGTTGGTTCAACATACACAAATAATCAACATTATACACCACATCAACAACATGAAAGACAAAAACCACATGATCATATCAATTGATGCAGAGAAGGCGTTTGACAAAATCCAACATCCTTTCATGTTAAAGACACTCAGCAAAATAGGATTAGAAGGAATCTTCCTCAAGATAGTTACAGCTATATATGAAAAGCCTACAGCCAACATTATACTCAATGGAGAGAAACTAGAAGCATTCGCACTAAGGTCAGGAACTAGGCAAGGCTATCCACTCTCTCCATTCTTATTCAATATAACCTTAGAAGTCCTAGCAAAAGCAATCAGACAGGAGAAGGGAATCAAAGGAATTCAAATAGGGAAAGAGGAGCACAAGCTATCTCTATTTGCCGATGATATGATGATATACATCAAAAACCCTAAAGAGTCCACAGTAAAACTCCTAGAAACAATTAACCAATACAGCAAACTGCCTGGATACAAAGTCAATACACAAAAGACA
The DNA here is from genome assembly GCF_024139225.1 of Suncus etruscus. Lineage (NCBI taxonomy): Eukaryota > Metazoa > Chordata > Mammalia > Eulipotyphla > Soricidae > Suncus > Suncus etruscus. The sequence continues at coordinate 13,942 of NW_026060330.1, read as the reverse complement.
GTTGCGTTTCTATATACAAACAATGAAGTTGAGGAGAGAGAGATTAAAATTACAATTCCATTTAAGATAGTATCAAAAAAACATCAAGTATCTAGGAATCAATCTTACAAGAGAAGTGAAATACCTATACCAGAAAACTTCAAAACACTTCAGAAAGAAATTGAAGACCATCTAAAGAAATGGAAGAACATCCCATGCTCATAGGTAGGTAGAATCAATATAGTCAAAATGACCATCCTACCCAAACTCCTATATAGGTTTAACGCAATCCTTATCCAAATCCAGACACAATTCTTTAAAGAAATAGAACAATCAATCACAAAATTCATCTGGAACCACAAAAGAGCCAGGATAGCCAAACAATACTGAAAAACAAGAAGCTGGGTGGAATCTCCTTACCTAACTTGATACTATGCTATAAAGCCATAGTAATCAAAACAGCATGGTACTGGAACAAAGACAGGACCTCAGACCAGTGGGTCAGAACAGAATTCCCAGACATAACCCCCCGGATATACAGCCAACTAATATTTGATAAAAAGAGGCAAGAATCTGAAATGGAACAAAGAAAGCCTATTCAACAAATGGTGTTGGCACAACTGGAAAACCACATGTACGAAAGTGAAAATCAACCCATACCTCACTTCTTATACAAAAGTCAACTCAAAATTAATCAAAGACCTTGAAATCAGACACGAATCTATAAAGTTTATCGAGAATAAAATAGGCAGAACACTTGAAGACCTATATATCAAAAAGGTCTTCGAGAATGGAGCACCAATGGCAAGAATGTTAGCGGCAAACATAAACAAATGGAACTACATCTAACTAAAAAGCTTCTGCATGGTGAAAGAAACATTACTTAATGCAAGAAGACAGTTAACAGAATGGGAAAAAATATTTTCACTAGACATATCGGATAAATGGCTGATATCTAGAACTTACAAAGCACTCAGAAAACTGGGCCCCTGAAGACCAAATAAAGCCATAAAAATGGGGAGAGGAAATGAATAGACACTTCTCTGAGGAAGACAGAAGGATGGCCAACAAACACATGAAAACATGCTCACCTTCACTCATCATCAGAGAGATCCAAATCAAGACAACAATGAGATACCACCTTACAGCAGTGAGGATGGCTCACATCAAAAATACTGAGAACAACCTTTGTTGGCGGGGATGTGGTACAAGGGAACTCTCATCCACTGCTAGTGGGAATGCCCCCTAGTCCAACACCTATGGAGCACAGTCTGGAGAGTGCTCAAAGAACTCAGAATTGAGCTCCCATTTGACCCGGCAATTGCACTCCTAGGTATATACCCCCAAGTGGGAAGGACATTCATCCCAAAGTACGTGTGCACCCCACTATTTATCTCAGCACTCAGTATAATAGCCAAATCTTGGAACCAACCACGATGTCCAACAACAGATGAATGGATCATTAAGATGTGGTATCTATACACAATGGAATACTACATGGCAGTCAGAAACGATACAATCACAGACTTTGCAGCAACGTGGATGGACCTAGATCATGTTATGTTAGACGAAGTAAGTCAGAAGACAAAAGATAAACACAGAATGGTAGTACTATTCTGAATCACACAGAACATACATCTCAAACACAACTAATACTTAATAATCAAATAACAGGGTCTAACGGTAGAAACTCCAAACACTGGAATAGTCGACATATACATGGGAACAGTGCCCAAAATACATGAAAAAGGAACAACGCAAACTCTTAACTACACATTATATCACAAAGAAAACAGCAACACCAGAATCAGCAGCATAGGGAGAACAGGTATGTTCTTCTACAACAATGGCCCACAATAATCCCTTAGAGATTGTATATAGGAACACAGGTAAAGAATACCACGGCAGACCACTGACTCCAATGGAAACATCCCATATTACTATGTATTAATGCCTCTATCTTACTATATTTAAAATAACCTCTCAGCTTTTCTGTCCACAGGTGTTCTTAGATACAAAAGGCGGACAAGCTAAGATGGCAGCTCAGGATACCACACGAGATACCATACCTAGTTTGCACTACAAGGCGGCCCCAAGAAAACTCTTTAACATACACTTTATCTCTAAGTTATACCTTCTTTTAGGGATTGAAGCACGTGACCAGAAAGACCACTGAAGCAGTATTAGTGACGTACAGATTCAAACTACATGCCCTATTCATCGAACACATTCAAGCAAACTAGCGTCCCCTTGCTATTCTCTCCTCTCTTCTCACCACTTCCTTTTTTATTTTTATTTATTTATTTATTTTTATTGTTTTTCCTTTTCTATTATTTTCTTTACTTTTTCTCCTTTCTCTTCTCCCTTTCTTCCTAGGGTATTTTCTCTTTTCTCCCTTCCTACCCCGTCCATATGCCTTACCCTTTCCCCCCTCTGGAAATCCAACTATCCCTTCACCCTCCACTACCCTCCAGACCTCCCACCATATTAAAACTCTTCACCCTCAGTCCTTAATCTACCCCAACGACCCACTACCCAGCACCGAAGCGAAGTGACACCCAGTCAATCCCACACCTAGTCTCCTGCAAGAAACGGCAGCCAACTCCCCTGCGGACTCATGCTGCACGGCCCTCCCTATCAACTCCCCCTAATGTGGACTGTTACTTGAAACTGGTCTTACTCCCAAAAGTAGCCCCAAAGCAAGATCTCTTCCAGGACCTCCCTGCCACAAGCCATTTGCCAATATTAAGAAGGTCAGGGGGCATGATGGAAAGATGCCAGGGAACCCACACACCACAAGAAAAACCCAAAAGACAATGAGAAAACTGTACTTCCAACATAAGCACAAGACCTGTATTACACCACCCCTTTACTTGCTTTTCCCCAAATGTAGTCTATTGCATCACTTTGGTCCTTTAAATACTTTCTTATTTCATTGGGTTTTTTTGTTTGTTGGTTGGTTTTTTTTTTACTATATATTTTTAAATGTATCTGTCCTACACATACATATGAGAACACATATATTCTTATTCCTAGATATATTTTTTTTCTTTTTCTTCTTTTTTTTTACCTTCTCTGGGTATGTGACCTGTTTTTGTTTTACCCTTTGTCCACCCCCAAAGACACCGAAAATATAATGAATGTAGCACCATTTTCCCCTGCAAAGGCACATTTAAAAAAAGGGGAAATCTCACATACAAAAAAGAGCTCCTATCTACTAGAGATGGGAACTCATAGTTGTTTACAATACAGGGATATTTCCTACCTGAAAAAATGTTATGTGGAATCAACTTAAACCTCTGATGATTAGATACCATCCGTTCAGCCTTGAACCCTTGATCCAAGACATAGAAACGGCACAGTCCTCCATGACAACTACAAGAAACAAATCCCAGCCAGGACAGCCTTAATACGGCAGGGTCACCATCAAGTCCCAGCTCCAGTAAGACATGCTGACAATGAGGAAAATGGGAACAACTTGACCTAAGAGCAGGTTACCCTAACTTACAAGCTAACAATAAGACAAAATGAGAAGTCCTGTCACCCTTTGGTAGATCCAAAAGCCAAGATCGCGATTTACAGATGACTGGCTGCTAGAACCATGACCAGACGGTATACACCGTGGGACCAATAAAAAAGCCCTAATCTAGGGTTTGAACTACGTCCTGCACAACAACCATGAACCCCACTTCCAAAGGTCTAGCAGAGACAATCGTAAAGGAATCTGGCTTCTGGTAGCATAAAGAAAGATGCTATCCTAAGTGCCATCCTAGGAACAGTGCAAAGACCAAGACCACCAACCACAGAAAATGGATTTAAATGACACTGAGGGAACAGAACTCCTGAACCACAAAGACTGATGTCATCGTAAATCCCAAACCTGAATTTGTGCAGATACAGAAATCTCAAGACACAGAGGTCTTTTTGTACCAACCAGAACAGAACGGAAGTCTCCCAAACACGACAAAGGACCACCAGGAGAGTAAATGATCCTGAACAGAGTCTATAGTTGATCCCATGACAATATAATCCAAGGGCGGAGAAACCCATAACTCTTAGGCCAAGTGAATTTCTTTTCGAATGACCCCAACATTTACTGTGCCAGGGCAGGAGGAAAAAAAAGCACAAAGCATTGTTTACTTATTATATATTATTTTGTACCTTCGATTATTATTATTACTATTATATTTACTTACATAACTATATTTTAGTCAATATTTCTGTGTAGGTGTGGTTATTGAAGCTGTTGTCCCCAGGTATTCCTAGTTTTTTTCTCCTTTTTTCTTTTCTTTCTTTATGGGCTAAGTCATGTTTCTTATATCAAGACCATGGTGGTTTTTGCTTTTTTGTTTTTGTTTTGTTTTGTTTGTTTGATGTTTTTGTTTATGTTTTGTGCATGTGTTGTGCTTACCATTATTGTTGGAGTCCTCACTGGATAATGAACACTTTTTTTTGTACTGATAGAATGTTTCATAATCTTTTTTCTCCATTGCCCCCCAAATCGATGATGAGAGCCTCTACAAGGACTCTGCCCACATTTGGAGTATTAGACTTTTACTCCAGTTTACGACTTTTCTCTTCTTCAGACCAAACCATGCAAAATTAACTAACTAGGCTTACCTCCCAGTTAGAGTGGGAAATTAGAGAGACACCTAGACCAATCAGATGCAAGACTACTATGTGGTAGGATAGGTACATAGAGGGCCACATAATCTAGCAGCCCTGGGGGGGGAGGAAAGTGGATATGGGAGAAAGGACAAAAACGGAGGTGACGGGAAGACAATTTGGTGATGGAAATCCCCCCTGATGATATGTAAATATTTAACTAAAATATTATTGTCATCATGTAAACCACTATGAATAAAATAAAATTTATAATAAAAAACATAATATGCTCTGTAATTAAATTCGAAAAAAAGAAGTAAATGAAAACGATTGAATTAAAATATATTACTGAATTTTTCTAAAACATTGAAATAATTATTCAAAATGAGACAAGAATTGTAGAAATAATTATCTTAAATATCCTAACGACATAGAATGAAAGTTTTAGCAAAAAAATAGTAGTAGCCATTAGCAAAAATACATGTACAGCTTAACAGAGCACTAAAAGTTACATATTCTATTAGAGAAGTATAGAATAAAGTAGAACAACAATAATTTTATTAAACATTACATGACACTTTCATCATGTAAAGATGAAACAAATGATACGTAAGCACTATATGGCTTGTAGTAAGATTTTATATTACAAAAGAGGTCTATTAATTTTAGCCTGCATCCTATATATGTTACAGAATTACCAAATAACAAATAGCATTGCATATTATGGGAGAAAAATTTCTCACTCTCAAATTTGTTACAAGAAAAGAAACTAAGATGGCTAGGATAAGTGACATGTTACCATATTTGAATTGAGGACAGTTTCCTGGAGAAACTGTGAAAAGTTAAAGAAATTTTCTTGGCATGAGGTTCGGGAGTGCATGAGGTTGAAAATGCACTGAAAGGCGTGGTCCCAAATCCACAATGAATTCAAATGAAAACACTCGTAATTTTAATGCATGAATAGAAATTATGGTTATTTTTACATTTTTATTGATGTTTTGGTTTTGGGCCACACCCGGGGTGCTCTGGGGTTCCTCCTGGCTGTCTGCTCAGAAATAGCTCCTGGCAGCCACGGGGGACCCATGGGACACCGGGATTCGAAGCAACCACCTTTGGTCCTGAATCGGCTGCTTGCAAGGCAAACACCGCTGTGCTCTCTCTCTCTCTCTATCTCTCTCTCTCTCTCTCTCTCTCTCTTTCTCTCTATCTCTCTCTCTCTCTCCGAGCCCAATTATGGTTATTTTTCAAATTCTGAGTCTACTTATGTGTCTATATAATGGGGAAGAATCTATTAAAATGTATTATTGTATTTTTGTGTTTCTAGGGTATAATCGAGGAGCGGTAGAGCTGGGTGTAATGGGAGCTCAATTTCCAGATTTTGGAGGAATCTCCATATCGCTTTCAATGGAGGTTGAATTAGGTGGCACTCCCAGTAGCAGTGGATCACAGTTCTTTTTTCTCCACATCCCCGCCAAAACTGTTGGTTTGTTCTCATTCTTTGTGATGTGTTTCAATCTCTGAGTTGTGAGGTGTTACCACATTGTTGTTTTGATTTGCATCTCCCTGATGATTAGTGATGTGGAGCATTTTTTTCATGTGTCTTTTGGCCCTCTGCATTTCTTCTCTGTCAAAGCGTCTGTCCATTTCTTCTTCCCATATTAATATGGGACTCAATGTCTTTTTCTTGTAAAGTTCTGTCAGTGCCTTCTATATTTTGGAGATTAGCCCCTTATCACATGGGTAATGGGTGAATAGTTTCTCCCACACAGTGTGGCTCTTGTATATTGGGTGCAATTTCCTTTGAGGCGCAGAAGCTTCTGAGTTTAATATATTCCCATCTGTGAATTTCTGCTTTCGCTTGCTTAAAGATTGCATTTTCCTCTCTGAAGATGCCTGTCGTCTCAATGGATCCTGGAGTGTTTTGCCTATGTGTTGTTCTATTGATCTTAGGTTTTGGGGTCTGATATCGAGGTTTTTAATCCATTTGGATTATACCTTGGTCCGTGATATTAGCTGGGGGTCTAAGATCAATGTTTTGCATGTGACTATCCAGTTGTGCCAACACCACTTGTTGAAGGGCTTTCCTGCTCCAAGGAGGATTTCTCGCTCTTTTATCAAGGTTCTTTACGTTGAGAATATAAATATCAGTATCAATACTTGCTGTGGCATGAATTGCAGAAATTTCCTTGAAATAACTTGGACTAATACACACTGCTGGATTGATGATCAGGTTTGCGGGATAGGCTCATTTTGTAAAGAAGTTTTAGTCCCAAATACCAGATTTCTGTATTTCCGGAACTTGTGAAGTCGAAATAGACACCATATGAAATCCATCAACCTGTGGGAGATGGCACAAAGGAGAAAAAAATGACATACTAAGATTCTAACACTACATTGGAACATTATAATTTAGAGTTATACTCCTGGAAGAAAATGGAACTATTACATCAGTAGAAAGCTGACTCTAAAATTCAGTATTTATAGAGCTGGAAACATACTAAATCTTAACGTAGTCTAATTTGGGCTCTCAGTTTTAGACACTGCTGGAAATGATCCTTGTGCTCAGTTTTGAGCAGTGCTGGAAATGACCCTTGAGCACAAACACAAGAGTAAATTCACCAGACATGACTCACATTTAAAACACAAACACACAAGATAACCTAGCAGATTGAAGGTATATAGAAAAAACATGATTTTCAGAGTACAATATATACAATAAAAATAGTTATGCATAGGCAAAGAAATATCAAATATTATTTAAAAGCTTTCAATGAAATTTAGGAAAATGTAAAGACCGATTTAGAAGTAAAAGAAATTGATTGTATTAAAATATATGATTGAATCGTTCTAAAACATTGACAAGAGTTAATCAAAGTGAGACATGAATTGTAGAAATAATTATCTTAAATATTTTAAAGACATAGAATGAAAGCTTTAGCAAAAAAGTAGTAGTAGCCATAAGCAAAAATACTTGTACAACTTAACAGTACACTAAAAGTTACATCTTCTCTTAGAGAAAAACCTACATGTTTCTAAGTAGAGAATAAAGTGGAACAACAATCATTTTATTAAGCAGTACATGACATTTCAGCATGTAAAGATGAACCAAATGATATGTAAACACTATATGGCTTGTAGTAAAATTTTATGTTACAATAGATGTCTATTATTTTAGCCTGCTTCTTATATATGTTACAGTACTACCAAATAACAAATAGCATTCATATTATGGGAGAAATATTTCTCACTCTCGAATTTGTTACCAGATAAGAAACTAAGATGGCTAGGATGAGTGTTACCATATTTGAATTGAGGACAGTTTCCTGGAGAAACTGTGAAAAGTTTAAGAAATTTTTCTGGCATGAGGTTCGGAAGTGCATGAGGTTGAAAATGCACTAAAAGGCGTGGTCCCAAATCCACAATGAATTCAAATGAAAACACCCGTAATTTTTAAGCATGAATATACATTATGGTTATTTTTAAATTTTTATTGATGTTTTCGTTTTGGGCCCACACCCGGGGTGCTCTTGGGTTCCTCTTGGCTGACTGCTCAGAAATAGCTCCTGGCAGGCCTGGGGGACCCCATGGGACACCGGGATTCGAAGCAACCACCTTTGGTCCTGATTCGGCTGCTAGCAATTCAAACACCGCTGTGCTCTCCCTCTCTCTCCGAACCCAATTACGGTAATTTTTTAATATCTGGGTCTACCTATGTGTCTATATAATGGGGAAGAATCTATTAATAAATAATAATTATTGTATTTTTGTGTTTCTTAGGGTATATTCCTAGGAGCAGTAGAGCTTGTTGTCATGGGAGCTCAATTTCCAGATTTTGGAGGAATCTCCATATAGCTTTCCATGGAGGTTGAACTAGGTGGCATTCCCAGTAGCAGTGGATCACAGTTCCTTTTTCTCCACATCCCCGCCAAAACTGTTGGTTCGTTCTCATTCTTTGTGATGTGTGTCAATCTCTGTGTTGTGAGGCGGTACCGCATAGTTGTTTTGATTTGCATCTCCCTGATGATTAGTGATGTGGAGCATTTTTTTCATGTGTCTTTTGGCCCTCTGCATTTCTTCTCTGTCAAAGCGTCTGTCCATTTCTTCTTCCCATATTTTGATGGGATTCGATGTCTTTTTCTTGAAAAGTTCTGTGAGTGCCTTGTATATTTTGGAGATTAGCCCCTTGTCTGATGGATAATAGGTGAACAGTTTCTCCCACTCAGTGTGGCTCTTGTATCTTGGGTGCTATTTCCTTTAGGCGCAGAAGCTTCTCAGTTTAATATATTCCCATCTGTGAATCTCTGCTTTCACTTGCTTGGAGAGTGCATTTCCCTCCCTGAAGATGCCAGTTGTCTCAATGGATCCTGGAGTGTTTTTCCTATGTGTTTTTCTATTGATCTTAGGTTTTCGGGTCTGATATCGAGGTTTTTAATTCATTTGGATTTTACCTTGGTCCGTGATGTTAGCTGGAGTTCTAAGTTCAGTGTTTTGCAAGTGACTATCCAGTTGTGCCAACACTACTTGTTGAAGGGCTTTCCCTGCTCCAGGGAGGATTTCTCGCTCCTTTATCAAGATTCTTTACCTTGAGAATTCGAATATCAGTATCAATACTTGCTGTGGCATGAATTGCAGAAATTTCCTTGAAATAACTTGGACTAATACACACTGCTGGATTGATGATCAGGTTTGCGGGATAGGCTCATCTTGTAAAGAAGTTTTAGTCCCAAATACCAGATTTCTGTATTACCGGAACTTGTGAAGTCGAAATAGAAACCATTTGAAATCCATCAACCTGTGGGAGATTGCACAAAGGAGAAAAAAATGACATACTAAGATTCCAATACTACATTGGGACATAATCATTTAGAGTTATACACCTGGAGGAAAATGGAACTATTACATCAGTAGAAAGCTGACTCTAATATTTGGTATTTATCGGGCTGGAAACATACTAAGTCTTTTTTTTTTCTTTTTTCTTTTCTCTTTTTTTTTCTTTTTCTTTTTTTTTCTTAACACCACCCATCACCAGTTCAACATTCCCATCACCAATGTCCCAAGTCTCCCTCCTCCCCACCCGACCCCCGCCTGTACTTTAAACAGGTTCTCAATTTCCCTCATACATTCTCATTATTAGGACAGTTCAAAATGTAGTTATTTATCCAACTAAACTCATCACTTTTTGTGATGAGCTTCCTGAGGTGAGCTGGAACTTCCAGCTCTTTTCTCTTTTGTGTCTGGAAGTTATTATTGCAAGAATGTCTTTCATTTTTCTTAAAACCCATAAATGTGTGAGACCATTCTGCGTTTTTCTCTCTCTCTGACTTATTTCACTCAGCATAATAGATTCCGTGTACATCCATGTATAGGAAAATTTCATGACTTCATCTCTCCTGACAGCTGCATAATATTCCATTGTGTATATGTACCACAGTTTCTTTAGCCATTCGTCTGTTGAAGGGCATCTTGGTTGTTTCCAGAGTCTTGCTATGGTAAATAGTGCTGCAATGAATATAGGTGTAAGGAAGGGGGTTTTGTATTGTATTTTTGTGTTCCTAGGGTATATTCCTAGGAGTGGTATAGCTGGATCGGATGGGAGCTCGATTTCCAGTTTTTGGAGAAATCTCCATATAGCTTTCCATAAAGGTTGAACTAGACGGCATTCCCACCAGCAGTGGATAAGAGTTCCTTTCTCCCCACATCCCCGCCAACACTGTTTATTCTCATTCTTTGTGATGTGTACCATTCTCTGTGGTGTGAGGTGGTATCTCATCGTTGTTATGATTTGCATCTCCCTGATGATTAGTGATGTGGAGCACTTTTTCATGTGTCTTTTGGCCATCTGTATTTCTTCTTTGTCAAAGTGTCTGTTCATTTCTTCTCCCCATTTTTTTTGATGGGATTAGATGTTTTTTTCTTGTAAAGTTCTGTCAGTGCCTTGTATATTTTGGAGATTAGCCCCTTATCTGATGGGTATTGGGTGAATAGATTCTCCCACTCAGTGGGTGGCTCTTGTATCTTGCGCACTATTTCCTTTGAGGTGCATAAGCTTCTCAGCTTAATATATTCCCATCTGTTAATTTCTGCTTTCACTTGCTTGGAGAGTTCAGTTTCTTCCTTGAAGATGCCTTTAGCCTCAATGTCCTGGAGTGTTTTACCTACGTATTGTTCTATATATCTTATGGTTTTGGGGCTGATATCGAGGTCTTTAATCCATTTGGATTTTACCTTCGTACATGATGTTAGCTGGGGGTCTAAGTTCAATTTTTTGCAAGTGGCTACCCAGTTGTGCCAACACCACTTGTTAAAGAGGCTTTCTTTTTTCCATTTAGGATTTTTTGCTCCTTTATCAAAAATTCGGTGATTGTATGTCTGGGGAACATTCTCTGAGTATTCAAGCTTATTCAACTGATCTGAGGGCCTGTCCTTATTCCAATACCATGCTGTTTTGATAACTATTGCTTTGTAGTAAAGTTTAAAGTTGGGGAAAGTAATTCCTCCCATATTCTTTTTCCCAATGATTGCTTTAGCTATTCGAGGGTGTTTATTGTTACAAATAAATTTTAAAAGTGCCTGGTCCACTTCTTTGAAGAATGTCATGGGTATCTTTAGGGGGATCGCATTAAATCTGTACAGTGCTTTGGGGAGTATTGCCATTTTAATGATGTTAATCCTGCCAATCCATGAGCAGGGTATGTGCTTCCATTTCCGCGTGTCCTCTCTTATTTCTTGGAGCAGAGTTTTATAGTTTTCCTTGTATAGGTCCTTCACATTTTTAGTCAAGTTGATTCCAAGATATTTGAGTTTGTGTGACACTATAGTGAATGGAGTTTTTTCTTTTTTTTTTTTGGTTTTTGGGCCACACCCGGTGATGCTCAGGGGTTACTCCTGGCTATGCACTCAGAAGTTGCTCCTGGCTTTTTGGGGAACCATATGGGACGCCGGGGGATCGAACCGCGGTTCGTCCTAGGCTAGCGCAGGCAAGGCAGGCACCTTACCTCCAGCGCCACCGCCCGGCCCCGCAGTTGTTTTTTAATGTCCATTTCTTCCTTATTAGTATTGGTGTATATAAAGGCCATTGATTTTTGTGTGTTAATTTTGTAGCCTGCCACCTTGCTATATGAGTCTATTGTTTCTAGAAGCTTTTTGGTAGAGTATTTGGGGTTTTCTAAGTAGAGTATCATGTCATCTGCAAACAGTGAGAGCTTGACTTCTTCCTTTCCTATCTGGATTCCCTTGATATCCTTTTCTTGCCTAATCGCTATAGCGAGTACTTCCAGTGCTATGTTGAATAGGAGTGGTGAGAGAGGACAGCCTTGTCTTGTGCCAGAATTTAGAGGAAAGGCTTTCAGTTTTTCTCCATTGAGGACAATATTTGCCTCTGGCTTGTGGTAGATGGCCTTAACTATATTGAGAAAGGTTCCTTCCATTCCCATCTTTCTGAGAGTTTTGATCAAGAATGGGTGTTGGACCTTGTCAAATGCTTTCTCTGCGTCGATTGATATGATCATGTGATTTTTATTTTTCTTGCTGTTGATGTTGTGTATTATGTTGATAGATTTACGGATGTTAAACCAGCCTTGCATTCCTGGAATGAAACCTACTTGATCGTAGTGGATGATCTTCTTAATGAGGCATTGAATCCTATTTTCCAGGATTTTGTTGAAGATCTTTGCATCTGCATTCATCAGCAATATTGGTCTGTAATTTTCTTTTTTCGTAGCATCTCTGTCTGGTTTAGGTATCAAGGTAATGTTGGCTTCATAAAAGCTATTTGGAAGTTTTCCTGTTTTTTCAATTTCATGAAAGAGTCTTGCCAGGATTGGGAGTAGTTCCTCTTGAAAGGTTTGAAAGAATTCATTAGTAAATCCATCTGGTCCTGGGCTTTTGTTTTTGGGCAGACATTTGATTACTTTCTTAATTTCCTCAATAGTAATAGGTGTGTTTAGATATGCTACATCCTCTTCATTCAATCGTGGAAGATTATAAGATTCCAAAATTTATCCATTTCTTCCAGGTTTTCATTTTTAGTGGCATAGTGTTTCTTAAAGTAGTTTCTGATTACCCTTTGAATCTCTGCCATATCAGTAGTGATCTCTCCTTTTTCATTCCTAATACGAGTTATCAAGTTTCTCTCTCTTTCTATCTTTGTTAGTTTTGCCAGTGGTCTATCAATCTTGTTTATTTTTTCAAAGAACCAACTTCTGCTTTCGTTGATCTTTCCAATTGTTTTTCTGGTTTCCACTTCATTGATTTCTGCTCTCAGCTTTGTTATTTCCTTCTGCCTCCCTGTTTTTGGATCCTTTTGTTGAGCACTTTCTAATTCTATGAGCTGTGTCATTAAGCTATTCAGGTATACCCCTTCTTCTTTCCTGATGTGTGCTTGCAGAGCTATAAATTTTCCTCTCAGTACTGCTTTTGCTGTGTCCCATAGGTTCTGATAATTTGTGTCTCCATTGTCATTTGTTTTCAGGAAGGTTTTGATTTCCTTTTTGATTTCATCTCGGACCCACTGATTATTCAGCATGAGGCTATTTAACTTCCAGGTGTTAAATTTTTTCTTCTGTATCCCTTTGTAGTTTATATATAATTTCAGGGCTTTGTGGTCAGCAAAGGCAGCCTGCAAAATTTCTATCCTCTTGATATTATGGAGGTATGTTTTGTGTGCTAACATGTAGTCTATCCTAGAGTATGTCCCATGTACATTAGAGGAAAATGTGTATCCAGGCTTCTGGGGGTGGAGTGTCCTGTATATATTTACTAGGCCTCTTTCTTCCATTTCTCTCCTCAGGTCTAGTATATTCTTGTTGGGTTTTAGTCTGTTTGACCTGTCTAGTGTTGACAATGCCGTGTTGAGGTCTCCCATAATTATTGTGTTGTTATTGATATTATTTTTCAGATTTGTCAACAGTTGTATTAAATATTTTGCTGGCTCCTCATTCGGTGCATATATGTTTAGGAGGGTGATTTCTTCCTGCTGTACATATCCCTTGATTAATACAAAATGTCCATCTTTGTCCGTTACAACTTTCCTAAGTATAAAGTTTGCATCATCTGATTTTAATATGGCCACTCCTGCTTTTTTTTTTGGGTGTTGTTTGCTTGGATGATTTTCCTCCAGCCTTTTATTTTGAGTCTATGTTTGTTCTGACCATTCAGGTGCGTTTCTTGTAGGCAGCAGAAGGTTGGATTGAGTTTTTTGATCCATTTAGCCACTCTGTGTCTCTTAACTGGTGCATTTAGTCCATTGACATTGAAAGAAAGAATTGTCCTGGAAGTTAATGCCATCTTTATATTAAAGTTTGGTGTGTCTGTTGGTAAGCCTTGTCTTAAAGTATGCCGTTCAGTTTTTCTTTTAAGA
>NW_026060329.1:166616-200498 GCF_024139225.1 Suncus etruscus | reverse complement strand
AGTGTGATGTCCTGTCCCCAGGTGAGAGTGCTGTATGGGCTTTAAGAAGGACAGGGGGAGAGGTCAAGGAGTACAATCCCTCCCAAACATATGCTGGGCCCAGATATGTTTTAGGAAGGAAATTGGGGAGGGGTGTGGCTGCTGTCACTCCTGGCAGTGGCACTGTTCTATGCAGATTGAGGCTGCCTTTGCCCTGGTTTGTTGTCTTGTGTTTGGTTTCTGGGCTTCCCATTTGGTACTCAGGCATTTCTATGGATTCATTATTCTGAGTCACCATTGGTGAGTTTAAGACCATGTTGTATGGTAGGTGCCAGCATTGCCCTCCTGATAATAGGGAACAGGCTATTGGTGAGGAAGGATACCTTGAGCCCAGAATTTCTGCAATAAAGAATAGTTCTACCTCCCTTGGGGAAAGGCTCTTTGATTTATTTCTAGTTTATGGCACCATAGCCAAAAGGGAATTCATATGGCTCTGCCCTCTAGATCATTCCTCTGGATGGGGTGACTGTAGATGTGTTGGGATTTCAGCCTGGGAAAGCCCCTTCCATGGAAAGCATGCAGTAAATAATCTAGTTCTATCACAAGATCTTTGTAATGTGTGGCTACTTCTAATACTAGGACTATAACTGTGCCCACATCTTCTCGCATTCACTAGGGACCCTCCATGCATGTCTGTCTGTCAAAGGCTCCGTGGGGTCTCTAACTCTGGAATCCTGGTGAAGAATTTCAGCCTTATCTGAATAAACACAGCAGGGTCTTTTCCGACACATGTATTTCCCTATGGGTTTTGTTTGATTTCAGTTTTGGTTGCTTAGTGCAGTGCTGGTTTTTTCTGCTTGTTTTGTTTTGTATCGAAATTTGAGCCACTGCTTTCGCTCAGGCATTTTCCTTGAGTCTCCACAGAGGGTACACTCCTGACAACATCAAGGGTCACTAGCCTGTGCCTGAGATTGACCCAGGATAGGCCCTTTCTGCACCCTTCCTGGCTCTGTTGTTCAGGTCCGGGACATTCAGCTCAGCTATTTTGTCCTTTACTCCGCAAAGCCAAGTTTCTCCATGCAGCCAAATTTCACCTTGCTATAGCAGTTGTAATTCCAAAGCCTCCTTGTCTGTAGTCCTGTAGCTTGTGGTTCTGATTGGGATAAGAAAGCAAAGGATCTGTTGGGAAAGCATTGTTGCGGTGTGTTGTGTCATTTTGACCTGCAACAGAAAGGGTTTGTTTGGGAGTGAAAAGAGAGTGCTGATTATTTCAAGCACAGGTTTTATTCACTCACTAGATCTGACTTTTCCTTCTCGATCCTTGAATCCTGGGAAGAGATGGGCTCTGGAGACAGGAAGGATAGTTTGTGTTTAGGATTTTGCACCACATCCTGAGTTTCTGTTTAAACTTCTGATTCTGTAGTCAGAAATTTCACCCACCAGTTTTCAGCGACTCTAGTATAGGGATGGGCCCTAGGTGGTCTGTGGGAAAAAGAGCACCTCCCAGAAACTCGTATAATAGTCTTCCACATCATATTGGCTGATCTGGCTTCTCACATGATGTTTCTGGACCTTCCCTTCTGGGATCCCATGGAGAGAGGATCATGGCAGCAGAGTGTTCTAAGAACACAGAATGTGAAGGCACTGGGTCTCTCTAGGTTCCTAGGGAGTCCCCTGTTATTCCGTGAGCATGGCCCTTACCCCCCTTTGTGTGTATAGGACACATTGACCTTCCCTGATGTGGTCATAAGGTTTTCGCCCAAGGAGTGGCCATTTCTGGACGCCTCTCAGAGGAAGCTCTATAGGGACGTGATGCTGGAGACCTACGAGCACCTGCAGGCCTTAGGTGAGTGCTGCCCTGGGGCCGCTGCTGTAGGATTCATCCTAAAGTGGGGAGGTGCCCAGGTTAGGCAGGGATCTGGGCACAGCAGGGCTAGCCCTTCTTACTGGTACCACTTCACAGCTACTGGTGTTATTTCTTAGAGAAGTCCAACTGTGGGGGGAGGTCAAACCCCTTCTTGATGGTCTCCAAGTCTAAGAATGACTCCCAGAAAGATAAATTGAATCCCATTCTTCTGTCCCCCCTTTTGGGGGAGACTTTGATAATAATATCAGGAGTAAATAATCAACGAATGCAAAAGATTAGGGGAGCAAAGGTTCAGCAAAGAAATTCTTTTGTCAGTTGCAGCCAGCTCCAAAAAGGAAACCGAACAAGCCTTCAGTTCTGGCAAAAGAGCTCTCTATGCCTCCCCAACAAGCTATTTATTTCTTTCCTTAATCACCCCCACCTGGAGGATCCAGGTGGGATGACAGGCAAAAGCAATATTACAACAATTACACAACATCCAACTGTATATTTTTAATGTCTATATAGAGAATAGAAGAATCACACATTGAGTTTTGGGTTTCCCATATCTAAGCCAAAATTGGTTTGACCCCCAGCTCTGCATCTACTTACCTAAGCCATCCAAGTGTCCTATCTTAGCGCAGAGGAAGGTGTCTGCCCCATTACTGGGGGTTTTGCCGAAAGTGATGAGATTTCATGAACTGGGAGGTCTCATCCATTCTTGCGGGTGAGCTCGGGACTTACTCTAATTATGAGGTCAAGAATTATTCCTGGCGTATATCAGTGATCATCTGGGGTTCTTGTGATCATTCCTAAATTGGCTTGATTTACGGTCATGTGCTCCCCTCTCTACTATTGTTTTAATCTTCATAAGACTGCAAACATTATAAATGACTTAATTTCTTTCCATGATTTCAAAAAACCCAGCGGGAGATTGTAGGAGCTCCTCAGTGCTTTTTGGGACATTATTTTGGATGAAGAGGTATTCTGATGTTCCTGCATGCAGACCATATTCTCCAATTCTTTGCATCCCTTGCTAGGGACTGTTTGACTTTTTCTGTTTATTTTTATATTTGAACTATACAGGCATCTCAAGAGATCATGCCCATACCTACACCCAACAGTCACTTCAGACAAGGCTTGATGAATGCTATGTGGTTCTGGTTATCGAATCATTGTGTACGCTGAACATGGCATGAGCCATAACTACTATCACTCCAGCCTCTTTTTTGGAGGGTCGAGTATGGCACCACACCGGTGGCCCTCAGGTTACTCCTGGTTGTGCCCTGAGAAATTGCCTATGGTCAGCTCAGGGGACAATATAGAATGTCTGGAGTCAATCCTGGGTTTGTCCCAGTGGCCTCATGCAAGGGAAATTGCCAATAGCTGTGCTGTCTTTCTGGCACCTCCAGCCTCTTCTAAGATACCTTTGGGCCCTAGTCGTGCTTGGGTTTACTCCTGGCTCTTTACTCAGTGGTCAGTGTCTGATGGCTGCAGGGAACTGAGTAACTCAAGGGGTGACTCTGAGAAACTCAACCAGTGTGTGCCTACATCACATGCATTCATCCATGTGCGAGACCAACACAGTCCTTTTGCTCCCCCATCCCTCGCTGTATGACCCGCCCCCTCAGTTTGACTTCCATTTCACCCTGGTTCTCATCTGTGCAATAAGCAGCATGCATATGGAGAGCTGAGACTCTGTTCATCTGTTATTTGGTCTCCTTCATTAGGGACCCATATCTATGTGCCGACTTCTGTCCCCTTCCTTGTCTCTAACCCAAGATCCGTCCTTCTGGGCAGGGCATTGCAAGGTGAAGCCTGCGCTGATCTCGTGGTTGGAAGGAGAAGCCCTGGGGATGCTGCCGAAGGATGTGTTGACAGGTGAGTGTGGATAGAGGCTACTCTGAGCACTCCAGAGCTGCGGTCTTGGCCAGGCGAGCAGCAGAGGAGCACTGGGAATGTTGGGGTTTTTCTACAGTTGAGTGCTCACCCCTAAAATCTCAGGGCTTTTGCCTGGCTCTGCTCTCAGTGCTCACTCCTGGCAAGGCAACTACCTCACGCTCCACCATTTTTGTTATATTTGCTGTCCAGGCCTTGAGTTTATTTTCCAGATAATGAATATTTTTCTCTATAAAAGTTTCAGATCACTTTGCACTTTCATTGTTCTATAACCTTGTGACCCCAGATTTTTGTGGAAGTACTTTTAGTAAAAGTAGTTAAAAACTGAGAATTTGATACAAAATGGTTATTTTGCCAAAGAGTGTTGGGCCTACCTAGCATGGTCAAAGGCACAGAGGTCCACCCCAAATTGTCCAGTTTGGATCAGCTGCCTGAAGGACGAATGCCTCCCTTTAGTACACTCTCCTCTGCCCAAAATCTATTGCTGATAAGCAAGACCCAGCAGGAAGCAGCTGGGCAGAGGTGTGCTCTTCCTTGTTGCTCACGGCTGTATCTGTACTCCAGCAGTTGGTGCAATGGGCCTTTATGCTGCTCTTTGGGAAGAATCCAGGATGGAGAAGATGGGATCTCACTGTCCGCAGGTAAGGGCTCTATGAAGGACAGGGAAGGGGGACAAAAAGTGCAAAATCCCAAAGGGTTTGTGTGCCCAAGATATACTTGGAAGGGTCTAGGGATGCACTGTGGCTCCTGGCACACCTAGCAGGGACTCTGATCTCTGCAGGTTAAGGCCACTTTTATCTTGGTTTGTTGTCTTAGGTTTTTATTTCTGGCAAGGCCATTTGGTACTTAGGCCCTTCTCGGGACTCAGTGTTCTGGGTTAACCCTGGCAGGTCTAAGAACCTTTGGATGCCAGGTTCCAGTGTTGAGCTCCTGGTAATATGGTCCTGGACGTTGGTGAGGAAGGAGACTTGAGCCTATGATTTTGCGATGGTACATTATTCCTGCCTTATCTGAGAAAATCTGATTTATTTCTATTTGATGACAACAACTGAAAGAAAATTTCCTGGGTCTGCCCTCTGAAATCATATCCTCTAGCAGAGGGGGGTGGAAATATAGGCTGTTATGTATTCAGCCTAGGATAGCACCTTCCATGACGAGTATGAAGCAGATAGATAGTCTTCTTGTTCCACACAATGATCTTGTATTTGGCTGCTGCTTCTATGCCAGGACGATCTCTGTGCCCAAGTTTACATATTCACTCAGAATTCTGCATGCGTGTCTGACAGTCTCTCCCTGGGATCCATTATTCTAGAACCCTGATTAGAACACCGCAAGGTCTATTTCTATACATGCTCTTCCCTATGTGTTTTGGTTTGGTTTTGGTTTTGGTTGCTTGGTACTTGCCATGTATCTGCTTGTTTTGTTTTCTATAAAATTTTGAGCCATTTGGCTGTGCTCAAGGCCTTTCCTTGAGTCTATACAGAGGGTTCACACCTGGGGACTTCAGGGGGCACTAGCCTGTGCCTGAGATTGACCCCAGGTTGTCCCTTTCTGTGCCCTCCATGGCACTATTGCTGAGGTCAGGACATGCTCAGCTCTTTTGTCCTTCACTCTGCAGTCAGGCTCCTTTGTGCAGCCACATTTCTCCTCAGTAAACCAGTTGCATTTCTAAAGGCTCCTTGTTACAGTCTTGTGGTTTGTAGTTCTAATGGGGAAACAGGAGCAAAGTTTTCTTCTGGAAGCCATAGTTGCTGGGATTCAGGTGTTTTTACATCCACTGGAACAGATTTGCTTGGAGTGAACTGTGAGTGTTAATAACCCTAAGCACAGGTTTGGTTCACTCAGCAGACCCTCCATTTACCTTCTTGCTGCTGGTTTCCTGGGCAGTGGTCTCTGGAGGCAGTAGGGATTAGTGTGTACTAACCATTTGGACCACAATAAGAGTTGCTCTTTGAGCTCCTCTGCCTTTGTAGTCAGGCATTTAAGCCAAGAGTGTTCAGTGAATCTAGTGCAGATATAAGCCATGTGTGATATCGGCAACCAACACTTGCCATGTATATTCTAGAATACAGTCTGCATATCATGTTCACAGATCTGGCTCTCTACCATAATGGCTGGTGACCTTCCATTTTAGGTGCCCATTTAGAGAGGCACTTGGAGGGTGGGTGCTCAAGAGGACAGAAGTAAAGTCCCTGAGTCACTCTTTGGCACTGCGAATTCCTGTTCTCTCCCCAGTGCTGTGAATGAACCTTGGACCTCAACTCCACTGTCTGTGCTTAGGACATGGTCTCCTTCCCTGCGGTGGCTGTGATCTTCTCCCCGGAGGAATGGCTGTGCCTGGATGCCTCTCAGCGGAAGCTCTACCGAGACGTGATGCTGGAGATATATGGGCATCTGCGGGCCGTAGGTGAGAGCTGCGGGGGGTCACTGCTGTGGGCTATATCCTGGGGTGACAAGGAGGTGCCAGGATCTGGCTGGATCTGGTTCCAACAGGGGAAGTGATTCTGCATAGCCCAAGTCAAGTTGTCTCCTTATTTTCAACCTTCCAGGTCCTGACTTTATTTTTCAGATGAGTCCAACTTTCTGTTTTTAAATGTCTTCAGTGACCAGAAAAATCATACATTTTGTCAGGGTTTGCCATACCTGTGGCATACTGGGTTTCATCCCGGCTGTGCATATGTTCCCCTAAGTCTTCCAGAAGTCCTCCATGAGCACAGATTGTATTCGTCCCTGATCACTGTGAGTTTGGCCAAAAGCACAAGAGTCATGGGATCTTAGCCTCACCTGGGAGTGCTCAAACTTATTCTAGACTCTGCTCAGTCCTGTCAGGTTTGGGAGATCATTTTGGGTATTTGTGATGATTCTTGGCTTGCCCTTCTTTATTGTTATATGTTCATGTCTTTACTATTCTTTCAATCGTAATGAGACGACAGCATTGAAAAGTCACTTAATTTCTTTCCATAATTTCAAAGTACCGTGCAATAGCACATCCTGAGGTTCTCCCAGTGCTTCCCGGGGCATTATATTGGGCAGTGATGATGTCCCTGCATACAGATGTCCCTGCAAACAGAGCATGTTTCCCAATTCCTTGCATCCTCTCCCTGGCCAGGGAGAGTTTGACTTGAATCTTACCTTTTAGAATTTTCTACTAAACAAATTCTAAAAAGGATGGGGATAACTACATCTATATAATACAAATTATACCTAATAAGGATATTGTATCTAAAGAAGACACAAAAAATACACCCATTCTTTTTAAGTCTTTTCAAATACTCTAGGCAAGGAATAAAGTTCAGAACACAGCTTCAGTGTCTGACTGGCCTTGTGGAGTTTGAAAAAAGGCTCCCAACAGTGTAATGTCCTCCATCTAAAGTTCTCTCAAAAACAGAATCAGGTAGTTTGCAGCAGTCCACAGAAAAGGGATGTGGAAGAAAAGGGCTGTCAAGAGCAAATCAGCTGTGACAGCTGCATCTTCTAGCTGTCCTTTTGCTTTGGGAGCTGGCTTGATGCAGGTTCGAGGAGGAGAATGTTCCATTTCCTCAGCATTAGGGCTGAGGATGAGAAGGATTAAATAGAGAGAAATAACAGATCAGAGTGAGAGAACAAACGGATTCAGAAGGATTTGTAAAGTGTTAACCATGGTCGGGGAATGGTTATATTTATAAAAAAGGAAGGACTGTTTATAAAGTAGGCATGTACAATGCAGGTGGACACTAGACATAGAGGTAGCCATCACACACACACTCACATATATAGACAATGAAGATCAATCCATGGGCTGCAGTTGAAAAACTGATCCGGGTGGTACAGGTCAGAGTTCTTAAATAATACCAAACTGACAGGTCAGATGGAAAATTTTTCAATTTCAAGTAATATTATCATTGGTGAGGGTAAACTTTGTTGACGAAAGTGTTTTTGGGTTAGATTGTGCATAGAGCATTTTTAAAACAACCATAATGGGTATTGAGCATCTAAGTTTCTATCCAGAAAGCAAACTGAGAACATGGGCATTATGATATATGGCAATAGTAATCTAGGTTTAGTTGAAAATAAATTGCAAAACCTACTGAGTGAATTATCACTGGAGTGTCAGTCTATTATGGCATTATGTTTAATGACAGTGCAGACTGGACATACTTTTCCTAATGCTTGACCTTCGTGGAAAAGATGTTAGTGTTTTGCCATTAAGAATAATGCTGGCTGAGAGATTTTCATACATAGCTTTTATTATCTTGCTGAAGATTCTTTTTTTTTTTTTTTTTTTTTTTGGTTTTTGGGCCACACCCGGTAACGCTCAGGGGTTACTTCTGGCTATGTGCTCAGAAAGTGCTCCTGGCTTGGGGGACCATATGGGACACCGGGGGACCATATGGGACACCGGGGGATCGAACTGCGGTCCGTCCAAGGCTAGCGCAGGCAAGGCAGGCACCTTACCTTTAGCGCCACCGCCCGGCCCCCTTGCTGAAGATTCTTTACACAACAGTTCGGCTGAGGGTATTTTTCTTCAGTGAGTGTTAGATTTTATCAAATGCCTGTTTTGTTTATTCATTTCAAAATAAGATATATGCACTGTACATAATAATTCATTCATAAGTTTTGTTTTTTCTATAATCAGACACTCCAATGGTCTGAGGGACAGTGAACTGGCCCCCTGTTTAAAAAGTTTGAGGATCCCTGGTAATGGATCTGTATTGGCAATAATGGAATGCAAAAATCTCCTATTATATCACATTTCCATTCATGTTTCTTTAGGTTTGTGAGCAAAAGCCTTAGATATATTGCTGGCTCTATGTTTGATGCATAAAAGTTGATCAGGGTTAGTACTTCTTGGTCTTTTGCTCCTAGGATCAATAATTAGTGCTCATCCTTGTGTTTAAATACTTTCTTGAGATTGCATGCAATTTGGTCTGCTATCAATATGACTGTCTCAGCCTTCGTTGTTTTCCAGTAGCTTGTATCATTGTATTCCATCCTTTTCCTTTGAGCCTGTGTCTATCCTGAACTTTGAATTGTATTTTCTGCAGGCATCAGGTGACAGGATTTTATTTTCTGATTCAACCCACTACTCTGCCTTCTGATGGGAGACTTTAGTTCATTGACATTGAAGGAAACTTTTGACAGAAAAGGCTATTTTGCCATTCTATTTGTAGGACTGTTGTTACAATTGGGGATTAGGTTTTTGTCATTGCTCCTTGAGTAGTTCATTTAGAATGAGTTGGTTATGTGCTCCCTTCAGCAGCACATATACTAAAATTGGAAGAGAAGATTAACATGGACCCTGCTCAAGGATGACATGCAAATTTGTGAATTAAAAGAAAAAGAGAATTGGTTTGTTTAGCACTATATTCTGAGGGATATTTCTTGTTTGAGAATGTTTTTGACCCGCCCTCCCATGGAAATAATAGGTTCACATGATAGTGATCGCCAGGTTGAAATTTTCTCTTATTCAGTAGAAAGGATGTCATTCCTCCTTTTCTTCCCTGTATTGTTTCAAATGGGAGATCTGTTTTGATTCATATGTCCTTTCTTTGTACTTAAGGTGCTTCTTCCTTACTTTGTTATCGCTTTAAAGATTTGATCTCTGTTTTTCATTTGTTTGGACTAATATGTCTGTTTATGTTCTGTCAGTCAGTCTTCCTTCCTTCCTTTCTTCCTTCCTTCCTTTCTTCCTTCCTTCCCTTTCCTTCCTTCCTTCCTTCCTTCCTTCCTTCCTCCTTCCCTCCCTCCCTTCCTCCCTCCCTCCCTTCCTTCCTTCCTTCCTTCCTTCCTTCCCTCCCTCCCTCCTTCCCCCCTCCCTCCCTTCCTTCCTTCCTTCCTTCCTTCCTTCCCTTTCCTTTTTAAAATGGCACATCCGATGATGCTCAAAGATTACCTCAGCTTTGATTGACCATATGGCACACCTGGGATCGAGCCACTGCCCTGCCTAGGTTAGACGCTTGCAAGGAATTCGCCCTACTACTTGAGCCACCGCTTCCACTCAGCTCTCCTTTCTTTTTTGACTTCTTCAATCAGCTCTGGTTTGTAATTTGTCTTCAAGACTTTCAATGCGATTTTCTACCTTGTAATTCTAGCCATGGTGGTTTGCTGACATGTTTTTCAGTCCTTCAATTTCAGTTCTATGGAGTCTCATTTTCCAAAAGAGTTCTTTGAGTTGGTTGAATTGTCCAGCTTTAGATTACTTTTTTTCTGTTTTTATTCCCAGCTTTAAAATTTTTTTTTTTTTTGGTTTTTGGGCCACACCCGGCGGTGCTCAGGGGTTACTCCTGGCTGCCTGCTCAGAAATAGCTCCTGGCAGGCACGGAGGACCATATGGGACACCGGGATTCAAACCAACCACCTTTGGTCCTGGATCGGCTGCTTGCAAGGCAAACGCCGCTGTGCTATCTCTCCGGGCCCAGCTTTAAATTTCTTAAAGTTTGCTAGCTAGTAACCTCTATTTCTTTGCTAAAACATTGTGTTTATTTTAGATTCTCCTCTATAAGGTTCATGCATAATGGTGGACTTGTACATTTGCCAGGATTTCTCTCTATATTCTTTTTTTTTTACTTTCTCCGGAAGTTTGAGTGCGTTGCAGTGTTTCTTCGTTTGTTTTTCGAAACTTTTTCTTTATTTAAACATCTTGTTTACATATATGATTGTGATTAGCTTTCAGTTATGTAAAGAACACCCCCTTCACAATGCAACTTTCCCAACACCAATGTCCCCAATCTCACTCCATCCTACTCCACCCCCACCTGTACTCCAGACAGGCTTTCCAGTTCCCTCATTCATTCATATGATTATGGTAGTTCTCTGTACAGATATTTCTATAACTGCACTCACCACTCTTTGTGGTGAGCTTCATGAAGTGAGCTGGAAGTTCCAGCCTTTCTCTCACTGTCTCAGGATTGTTGCAAAAATGACTTATCTTTCTTAAAACCCATAGATGAGTGAGACTATTCTGCATCTCTTTCTCTCCCTCTGACTTATTTCACTCAGCATGATAGATTCCATGTACATCCATGTGTAGGAAAATTTAATGACTTCATCTCTCCTGACGGCTGCATAATATTCCATTGTGTATATGCACCACCGATTCTTTACCATTCGTCTGTTGAAGGGCATCTTGGTTGTTTCCAGAGCCTGGCTATTGTGAATAGTGCTGCAATAAATATAGGTGTGAGGAAGGGGTTTTTGTAATTTATTCTTGTTCTTAGGGTATATCCCTAGGAGTGGAATAGCTGGGTCGAATGTAAGCTCAATTTCCAGAATTTGGAGGAATCTCCATATCACTTTCCATAGAGGTTGGACTAGATGGCATTCCCACCAGCAGTGAATAAGAGTTCCTTTATCTCCACATCCCCGCCAGCACTGATTGTTCTCATTCTTTTTGATGTGTGCCAATTTCTGTTGTGTGTATCTCATCATTGTTTTGATTTGCATCTCCCTAATGTTTAGTGATGAGGAGCATTTTTCATGTGCCTTTTGGCCATTTGTATTTCTTTTTTTTATTAAAGCGTCTGTTCATTTATTCTCCCCATTTTTTGCTGGAATTATATGTTTTTTTTTCTTGTAAAGTTCTGTCAGTGCCCTATATATTTTGGATATTAGCCCCTTATCTGATGGGTATTGGGTGAATAGTTTCTCCCACTCGGTGGGTAACTCTTGTATCCTGGGCACTATTTCTTTGTTTTTTTATTTTTGTTTTTTTTTAATTATGAGAAGTTTTCCATATGTGGACTGGTCAGAAATTGCCAGTGACAAACTTAGCACAACCCAGCAAATCTCAGCACACACCAAGTTAAGACCCACCATTGCTGGCCTCCTGGGCTGAAACCCAGAAGGCCTGGAGGCCGGGGGCAGAAGAGGGGAAGGCTGGGGGCCTATCATGGCTCCCAGCGCACCCAAGTTAGAGAGAAGGCCTTCCACATGGGGTCTCCCCAAACCCCATGCTGCTAGAGCTAGCCTCCAGCTCAAGAGTGGATGGATAGAGAACCGGAAGCCAGGATCTGCCCCTGAATAGTTTCTCCCACTCGGTGAGTAAATTTTGTATCCTGGGCACTATTTCTTTTGAGGTGCAGAAGCTTCTCAATTTAATGTATTCCCATCTGTTGATCTCTGCTTCCACTTGTTTGGAAAGTGCAGTTTCCTCCTTGAAGATGCCTTTAGTCTCAATGTCATGGATTGTTTCACTGACGCATTATTCTATTTGGTATTAGGTCTGATATCAAGGTCTTTAATCCATTTGAATTTTACCTACGTACATGATGTTAACTGGGGGTGTATGCTCGCTTTTTTGCAAGTGGCTAACCAGTTCTACCAGCACCACTTGTTGAAGAGGTTTTCCCTGCTCCACTTAGGATTTCTTCCTCCTTTGTCAAAAATTCGGTAATTGTATGTCTGGGGGACAATGCCTGAGAACTCAACCCTATTCCACTGATCTGAGGGTCTGTCTTTATTCCAATACCATGCTGTTTTGATAACTATTGCTTTGTAGTACAGTTTAAAGTTGGGGAAAGTAATGCCTCCCATCTTCCTTTTCCCTAGGAGTGCTTTAGCTATTCCAGGGTGTTTATTGTTCCAGATGAACTTCATAAGTGTTTGATCCACTTCTTTGAAGAATGTCACGGGTATTTTTAAGGGGATCGCATTAAATCGGTATAATGCTTTGGGGAGTATTGACATTTTAATGATGTTAATCCTGCTAATCCATGAGCAGGGTATGTGTTTCCATTTCGTGTGCCCTCTCTTATTTCTTGGAGCAGGGCTTACAGTTTTCTTTGCATATGTCCTTCACATCTTTGGTCAAGTTGACTCCAAGATATTTGAGTTTGTGTGGCACTATTGTAAATGGAATTGCCTTCTTGACTTCCTTCTCTTCCCTATCATTATTGGTGTATAAAAGGCCATTAATTTCTGTGTGTTGAGTTTGTAGCCTGCCACCTTGCTATATGAGTCTATTGTATCCAGAAGCTTTCTGGTAGAGTCTTTAGGGTTTTATTTATTTATTTATTTATTTATTTTTTGGTTTTTGGTTTTTGGGACACACCCAGCGTTGCTCAGTGTTTACTCCTGGCTGTCTGCTCAGAAATAGCTCCTGGCAGGCATGGGGGACTATATGGGACACCGGGATTTGAACCAACCACCTTTGGTCCTGGATCAGCTGCTTGCAAGGCAAACACTGCTGTGCTATCTCTCCAGGCCCGCTTTAGGGTTTTCTAAGTAGATTATCATGTCATCTGTAAACAGTGAGAGCTTGACTTCTTCCTTTCCTATCTGGATTCCCTTGATATCTTTTTCTTGCCTGATTGCTATAGCAAGAACTTCCAGTACTATGTTGAAGAGGAGATGTGAGAGCGGACAGACTTGTCTTGTACCTGAATTTAAAGAAAAGGCTTTTAGTTTTTCTCCATTGAGGATAATATTTGCCATTGGCTTGTTGTAGACGGCTTCAGCTAGAATGAGAAAGGTTCCTTCCATTCCCGTCTTGCTGAGAGTTTTGATCAAAAATGGGTGTCTATTGATATGATCATGTGATTTTTATTTTTCTTGTTGTTGATGTTGTGTATGATGTTGATAAATTTACAGATGTTAAACCATCCTTGCATTCCCAGGATGAAACCTACTTGATTGTAGTGTATGATCTTCTTGATGATGCATTGGATCCTATTTGTCAGGATTTTGTTGAAGATCATTACATCAGCATTCATCAGGGATATTGGTCTGTAATTTTCTTATGTGGCAGCATCTCTGTCTGGTTTCGGAATCAAGGTGATTTTGGCTTCATAAAAGCTTTTTGGGAGTGTTCCTGTTTTTTCAATTTCATGGAAGAGCCTGGCTAGGACTTGTGGTAGCTCTTGTTGAAAGATATGAAAGAATTCATTAGGAAATCCATCTGGGCCTGGGATTTTCTTTTTGGGCAGATGGTTGATTACAGTTTCAATTTCCTCAGTAGTGATGGGGGTGTTCAGGTATGCTACATCCTCCTTACTTCAATGTGGAAGGTTATAAGTGTTCAAGTTTCCCATTCTTCAAGGTTCTCATGTTTAGCAGCATAAAGTTTCTCAAAGTAGTTTCTGATTACCCTTTGGATCTCTGCAATATCTGTCATGATCTCCCCCTT
The DNA here is from genome assembly GCF_024139225.1 of Suncus etruscus. NCBI lineage: Eukaryota > Metazoa > Chordata > Mammalia > Eulipotyphla > Soricidae > Suncus > Suncus etruscus. Next base: position 186,672 of record NW_026060329.1, on the reverse strand, counting down.
TTCATTTCTTTTTCTTTTTTTTTTTTCTTTTTGGTTTTTGGGCCACACCCGGCGTTGCTCAGGGGTTTACTCCTGGCTGTCTGCTCAGAAATATCTCCTGGCAGGCACGGGGGACCGTATGGGACACCGGGATTCGAACCAACCACCTTAGGTCCTGGATCTGCTGTTTGCAAGGCAAACATCACTGTCCTATCTCTGCTGGCCCCCCCCTTTCATTTTTAATATGGGTTATCAGGTTTCTCTCTCTTTGTGAATTTTGCCAATGGTCTATCAATCTTGTTTATTTTTTCAAAGAACCAACTCTGCTTTCGTTGATCCTCTGGATTGTTTTTTGGTTTTCCACTTCGTTGATTTCTGCTCAGCTTTTTTATTTCCTTCTGTCTCCCTAATTTTGGTTCCTCTTGTTGGTCATTTTCTAATTTTATGAGCTGTGTCATTAAATTATTCAGGTTTGCCCCTTCTTCCTTCCTGATGTGTGCTTGGAGGGCTATAAATTTTCCTCCCAGGACTGCTTTTGCTGTGTCCCATTGATTCTGGCAGTTTGTGTCTTCATTATCATTTGTTTCCAGGGAAGTTTTGATTTCCTCTTTGATGTCATCTCAGACCTACTGTTTTGTTCAGTAGCAGGGTGTTTAATTTCCAGTTGTTAAAGTTTTTCTTTTGTGTGCCTTTGTAGTTCACATCTAATTTCAGAGCCTTGTGGTCAGCAAAGGTAGCCTGCAAGTTTTTTATTCTCTTGATTGTGTGGAGGTATGTTTTATGTGTCAGCATGTACTCTATCATGGAGATGGACCCTTGTACATTGGAGAAGAATCTGTATCCAGTTTTTTTGGGATGGAGTATCTACTAGTCCTCTTTCTTCCATTACTCTTTTCAGGGCTAGTATGTTTTTGTTTGGTTTCAGTCTGGTTGACCTATCAAGTGTTGATAGGGCCGTGTTGAGGTCTCCCACAATTATTGTGTTGTTATTGATATCTTTCAGAGTTGTCAGTAATTGTACTAGATAATTTGCTAGTCTTTCATTGGTTGCATATATGTTTTATAGTCTGAATTCTTCCTGTTGCACATATCCCTTGATTAGTGTCCATCTTTGTCCCTTACCACTTTTCTGAGGATAAAGGTGGTGTCATCAGATAATAATATGGCCACCCCAGCCTTTTAAGGGTGTTGTTTGCTTGGATGATTTTCCTCGAGCCTTTGATTTTGAGTCTGTTTGTTCTGACTATTCAGGCGTGTTTTTTGTAGGTAGCAGAATGTTGGATTCATCTTTTTGACCCGTTTTGCCACTCTGTGTCTTTTTCTTTTTTTTTTTTTTTGGTTTTTGGGCCACACCCGTTTGACGCTCAGGGGTTACTCCTGGCTATGTGCTCAGAAATCGCCCCTGGCTTGGGGGGACCATATGGGACGCCAGGGAATTGAACCGTGGTCCTTCCTTGGCTAGCGCTTGCAAGGCAGACACCTTACCTCCAGCGCCACCTACCCGGCCCCGTGTCTTTTATTTTTTAATATAATTTTCATTTTGAACATAGTGGTTTACATATTGTTGACAATAATATTTTATGTACATATTTACATAAAATCAGGGGGGTTCCCATCACCGATTTGTCCTCCCTACACCACCGTTTTGTCCTACCACCCAAATCCTCCTCCCTCATCCCCGGGGCTGCTAGAAAATGTGGTCCCCTCTGTCGTCTTGCACCTGTTTGGTCTTGGTGTCTCCCTTATTTCCCCCTCTAACTGGGAGGCAGGACTAGATTGTTCAAGTTAATGTGGTTTTGTTTGAAGAAGAGAAAAGTAATAAACTGGGGTAAAAGTCTAATATGCCGAAAATGGGCGGAATCCTTAGGCTCTCATCATTGGTTTGAGAGACGAAGGAGAAAAATAAGGTGAAACACCCCAACAGTACATGCCTTACCTCTAGCGCCACTGCTCCGGACCCTGAAAACTTACCTTATTCAGTAGAAATTAGGTCAACCTTCCTTTCCTTGCTTGCATTGTTTGAAATGGGAGATGATTTGTTTCGTATGTCCTTTCTTTCTACTTAAAGTGTTTCTTCTTAAGTGCTTTAAAGATTCAATCTATGTCACTGTTTATTTTTTTGTTTGGATCAATATATGTATTGTTTGTGTTCTGTTGGGGCTCTCTTGCTTAGCTCTCTTTTCCCCACTTCATTTGTACAGAAGTCTCTTTTCAGAGAGTAGGAATGTTATCTGCTATTACTCCTTGTTCTTCTCTTTTCCCATTTTCCTCTCATCTGTTATTTCTATAAATTGGAGATTATGTCTCTGTTTGTTCATTAAGTACCCTTCAATTTGTTTCACTGCTTTTTCTCTGTCTCTCTCTGTTTGGATTTTATACTGCACCCGGCAGCACTCGGGAGTTACTCCTGCTCTCTGCTAAGTAATCACTTCTGGCAGGTACAGGGGACCATATGGGATTTGAATCACTGTGGGTCCTGGGTCAGCCACTTGAAAGGGAAATTTCTTACCACAGTCTATCTCCCTAGCCCCATTTTTTTTTCCTTTTTTGTCATACCCGGCATTATTCTGGGATTACTCCTGTTTCTGCACTCAGAAATCGCTCCAGCTTTGTTTGACCACGTGGGACACTGGGGGATCGAACCACAGTTCATCGAACCACAGTTCCTTCTAGGATAGGCACTTGCAAGGCAAATACCCTATTGCTTGTGCCACCGATCCGCCCCCCAGCTCTCCTTTCTTTTTTGACTTATTTAATCAGCTCTGGTTTGTAGTTTGTCTTCAAGTTTGTCAATGTGATTTTCTACCTTGTAATTCTAGCCATAGTGGTTTGCTGACATGTTTTTTAGTCCTTCAGGTTTATTTTTATGCAGTCTCATTTTCCAAAAGAGTTCTTGGTGTTAGTTGAATTGTCCAGAGTTAGGATATTTTTTATTTTTTTCTTCCCAGCTTTAGATTTCTTAGTTTGCTGGCTAGTAACTTCTTTATTTATTGCTAAAACATTAAGAGTTTATTTTCGATCCTCATCTGTAAGGCATATTGGTGGACTTGGAAATTTTCCAGGATTTCTCTCCATATTCCTAGGTTCAGGAGTCTTTCTTCGTTTTCTCAGTTTTCTTTTAATGGATTAGTATGCTGGAGTTTCAGGATATTCAAGAAATTGATCTATTGAACTGATTGTATAAAATGTGTCTATGGGATGCCAGGATTTGAACCACTGACGTTCTGTATGAATGGCAAACTCCTTACCTCCATGCTATCTATCCGGCCCCCTCCATTAGACTCTTGATTTCATTGCAATCTGATCTCATCTGTGCAATAGCAAATATGCATATTGAGAGCGCATTCTCATCTGTCCTATGGCTTGTCAGCTTTCAATAGAACCTTAGACTCATGCTTCAGTTTGTTTCCCATTATCTAACCCCAGAAAATACTCTTCTGGGCAGGGCATTGCAAGGTGAAACCTTTGCTGATCTCCTGGCTGGAGGATGGAATCCTGGAGAGGCTGCCAAGGGGCATGTTTGCAGGTGAGTGTGGAATGATGTTCTTGGGAGGAAGTCATGGATTCGGAGTGGAACATTGTGGGCCTGTGTGAAATGGGGGCCCTGGAGTGGGGCGTCTTGCTCCAAGATCATTGGTGCAGAAACTGTCTTGCTCCCATTCACTGCCCATAATGCTGAGCCCCAAAACTAATAAAATATTTTGAATATGGAGTTCGTTAACTTTAAAAGTTAGAATAATTATAAATGGTAAGATAAAACATACTGTTAGGTACCAACATACAGGAAGTGAACCCATATCCCAGAGCAAGGAATAAGTTGTGGGAAACTCTGCGTAATATTATATAATTCCAAAAAAATGAATTGGAATATTTAAGAATAGGAAGTCTTATCTTGCTTTATCCACAAAATAAGGAAAGCCATGAGAACAGAATTTACCAGGAGACAGAGCTATGTTCCAGAAAGCCTTGTCAATTCTACTCTGACCAAATTCTTCTTTCAGCAGAACCAAAGCCAGAAATCTACCCATGTCCCTTCTGGTCACGGAATTTCTCCAATCAGAACTTCCTTAATCATCACATGAACCCAATTCATCCCTCTTGGATAGTCCCAGGAGCATTGCCAAGAGAGCAAGCTTCATCAGAGAACTCCTATCCTCGGAATCAGAACCAATGGCAAATACTTTCTAATACTTACAATGACAAAACTAGAAATGACATACTTGACAGTCAAAAGCACAAAGAAAGCTCCATACCTTTAGATAAAAATATTTCAACTGCCTTATCTAGATTATGTTACAGTCAAATAGGGAGCTCTAATAAACATGAGATTTCAAATGAGGAAAAAACTAGCACCTGGCATACATTAAACCCAGAGGACACGGGTAAAGTAGGTCAAGGATTAGGAATAATAAGATTTTTAAGAGATAAGAATGTGAGGCCTAGAAAAGATTTCACTCTTGTATCAAATGCAATACACCAGAAGACACACACAGAAGAGAAGCCTCATGATTTGAGGGAGTGTGGGCAAGGCTTTAGTCAAAAGTCGAAACTTATCACACAGCAGAAGACACACAGTGGAGAGAAGTCCCATGTTTGTAGGGAATGTGGGCACGGCTTCAGTCATAGGTCAAGTCTCATCAGACACCAAAGGATACAAATAGGAGAGAAGCCCCATGTTTGTGCAGAGTGTGGGCGAGGCTTCAGTCTTAGGTCAAATCTCATCACACACCAAATGATACACACAGGAGAGAAGCCTCATGTTTGTGCAGAGTGTGGGCGAGGCTTCAGTCACAGGTCACGTCTCATCATACACCAAAGGATACACACAGGAGAGAAGCCCCATGTTTGTGGGGAGTGTGGGCGAAGCTTCAGTCAGAGGTCACATCTCGCCAAACACCAAAGGACACACACAGGTGAGAAGCCCAATGTTTGTAGGGAATGTGGGCGAGGCTTTAGTCAGAGGTCAAATCTCATCGCACACCAGAGTACACATACAGGAGAGATGCCTCATGTTTGTACGGAATGTGGGCGAGGCTTCATTCATAGGTCAAGTCTCATCACACACCAAAGACTACACACCGGAGAGAAGCCCCATGTTTGTGCAGAGTGTGGGCGAGGCTTCAATCGTAGGTCACATCTCGTCAGACACCAAAGGATACACACAGGAGAGAAGCCCTATGTTTGTGGGGAGTGTGGGCGAGGCTTCAATGATAGGTCACATCTCATCATACACCAAAGGATACACACAGGAGAGAAGCCCCATGTTTGTGGGGAGTGTGGGCGAGGCTTCAGTCAGAGGTCACATCTCGCCAAACACCAGAGGACACACACAGGTGAGAAGCCCCATGTTTGTAGGGAATGTGGGCGAGGCTTTAGTCAGAGGTCAAATCTCATCGCACACCAGAGTACACATACAGGAGAGATGCCTCATGTTTGTAGGCAGTGTGGTCGAGGCTTTAATCAGAGGTCAAATCTCATCACACACCAAAGGATACACACAGGAGAGAAGCCCCATGTTTGTAGGCAATGTGGGCGAGGTTTCATTCATAGGTCAAGTCTCATCATACACCAAAGGATACACACTGGAGAGAAGCCCCATGTTTGCAGAGACTGTGGGCGAGGCTTTAGTCAGAGGTCAAATTTCACCAAACACCAGAGGACACACACAGGAGAGAAGCCCCATGTTTGTAGGCAATGTGGGAAAGACTTCAGTTATAGGTCAATTCTCGTCAGACACCAGAGGACACATACAGTAGAGAAGCCCCATGTTTGTAGGGAATGTGGGCAAAGCTTCAGATATATCTCAACTCTCATCACACACCAATGGATACACACAAGAGAAAGCCCCATGTTTGTGGGGAGTGTGGGTGAGGCTTCAGTGAGAGGTCAAAATTATTCAGACACCAGAGGACACACACAGGAAAGAAGCCCCATGTTTGTGGGGAGTGTGGTCGAAGCTTCAGAGATAGCTCAACTCTAATCAAATACCATAGTACACATACAGGGGAGAAGCCCCATGTTTGTGGGGAGTGTGATCAAGGCTACAGAGATAGGTCAAGTCTCATCAAACACCGGAGGACACATTCAGGGGAGAAGCCCATGTTTGTAGGGGATGTCGGCGAAGCTTCAGCCAGAGATCATATCTCAACACACCAAAGAATCTGTCCGTGATTAAGTATTTCTGATCACCATGTTACAGTCTTAATAAATTGATTCCTAGGCTTAGGCAGAATTCTTGAATGCAATATATCTCCTGGTAAATAAAACCTTTTGTATATTTGTTTTGCTTTGCAATAACTCAGGCATTCTCCATGACTTATTTAACTTAGAAGCTGTATTATATGTGGAAGTTCCTCGTCTTGTGTTACGCCTTTAAGTATGTGTGCGTTATTGCCTGCATCAACGTTTGTTTGGCCCTGTGGTCGAATGCCCTACATTTGGGGCATGAAGCTTCCACTTGACTTGATACCATATTTCATATAGTTAATCACTCATCATATACATCTTTTTCCAGCAAAATTTCACACTTTAGTTGTACATAGGATTCTTGGAAATCGCCATTTAAGCTAACGAGAACAGGGCTGTTAACGAGTGGGGTGTGTGGCACGGAAGACAGATTTAAAGAGCATGCATGTTAAAACTGGAGCCACATGACATTTTCCTTTCACATCGCTGATCTAGGATGGACCTTGGTTAGATCCCCACCATTCCATATAGAACCCAAAGCAGGAAATATTTCTCAGTGGATAGTTAGAAATAACCCCTGACTGTCACCAGCTGTGGCCCTAGAACCAAGATAAATAAAAATCCCTGTTGAGTCTCCTTGAAGAGTATAGAGATTTAGTAAAGAAAATGATTCAATTGTCTGAAAGCTAATTGTTTCTAGTTTCAGAAAGGCAGAAGCAAAGGTACATATCTTGATACATAATACTCCCTCGTTGTAACAGTAATGCTGCCTATTACAGAATCAATTAAAACTATCTGGATATTTATCAAGTAAGGAATGATAGAGCATGGCATTCAGTTCTTGGACACTGCCTAAGTAATGTTAGTTGAACAATACACAGAGATCACAGAAATCAGCATACCAAGGATATACGTAGAGTTTATCGACTTGGTCCTATAAATTGAGTAACCAGAGGCATGGGGCGTGGATTTTAAGGTCCTTGTGTAATGGAGGTGCAAACTAAAACAGTGTGCCCTGTGGTTTTAGAATGTGAATAATGAAATTTCATTTGCATCAAAAAAAGTTAAAACTTATTTAAAAAATCAAAAATTATGTGAACCTATGTTAATGCTTTTTGCAATGTTCAGGGTGTGAGCTACCCAAATGGTCATGAATGAAAAAGTTTAGCATATATCTACGACCCAATATTAATTACATGGAGAGAAGAAAAGATATTTTGTACTTCCTTGCAACCTAGCTGAATTTACAAGTGTCATGTTCAGTAAATGTACCACAGAGGTCACACTTTTTGTTTGGTTTTTGGGTCACACCCGGCAGTGCTCAGGGGTTCTTCCTGGCTGTCTGCTCAGAAATAGCTCCTGGCAGGCACGGGGGACCCTATGGGACGCCAGGATTCGAACCAACCACCTTTGGTCCTGGATCGGCTGCTTGCAAGGCAAACACTGCTGTGGTATCTCTCCGGGCCCCTGACAGGTATTTCTATGCACAATTTTATTTTGCCTCTGGCACCTCAATTGCAAGCTAAGTGCTACCCAAACAAATTAATACATTTTATCATAGGATGGCATGAAGGATGAAGTAAACTCATTGAATTAAGTGCCCCTATATCTCAGTTGAGTAAATTTATCTTTAGAAATTAAATCACACTAATACAATTTCTGAGTGCTGTGTATGAAACGCTACTTAAGGTGTGTCTTTAAATGTTCCATGATATAGAAGGAGAGTTATGTACATAAAAAAGTTCCACTCAGCTTTGCAATATGAGAAAACTAAAAGATGGTATGGTAGTCTTTTTAAAGATAATAGAGATGAACTCAGAAGTACCAGCTCACGTTATGAAGCTTATCATTAAGAGCAGTGAGTGTAGTTAGAGCACCCACTGAAGTGATAATTAGGATAAAAATCGGGAGACAGAAATGCAGAATCTAGGGCCCAGAGAGACAGCACAGCAGCGTTTGCCTTGCAAGCAGCCGATCCAGGACCTAAGGTGGTTGGTTCGAAACCCGGTGTCCCATAGGGTCCCCCGTGCCTGCCAGGAGCTATTTCTGAGCAGACAGCCAGGAGTAACCCCTGAGCAACGCCGGGTGTGGCCCTCCAAAAAAAAATAGGGAGACAGAAATGCAGAATATATATCGCAGAAAGACAGGATAGCAGTACTATGGTGAGTTGGGTGTTTGCCTTACATGTGCCAACCCAGCCTCAGTCTTTGTCACTCTATATGATCTTGTACTACCAGCCAGGAGGAATTGAGAACTGCATAAATGGGAGTAATCCCTGAGGAGTGTGCTGCACTTTTACCTAAGAAGCAGAAAATGATGGTAGGTATGGATTAGACGATGTGTATCTTAGTGCAGTTATTCTAAATACCACAAATAAATAATTCCGGGGCCGGAGAGACAGCAAGGAGGTAGGGTGTTTGCCTTGCAGGCAGAAGGACAATGGTTTGAATCCCAGCATCCCATATGGTCCCCCAAGCTTGCCAGGAGCAATTTCTGAGCATAGAGCCAGGAGTAACCCCTGAGCACTGCCAGGTGTGACCCCCAAAATACCAGAAAAACAAAAAATAATACATGATGTCATTTAGTATTTATCCTTCTTCTGGCTTACTTCTTTATATATACCTTCTAATTCCATCCTATTACTGAAACTTGCATACAGAATCATTCCACACAGCTCTGTAGTACTCCATTGTATATATGTACGTATCTTCATGACCCACCCGACTGTTTAGACATCTAAGTAGATTCCAAATCTTCACTATTATATTGTGTGCTACAATGAGTAGCAGTATACATACATCCTTCTGGGTGAATGTCTTTTATTCTGGGTATAGATTCCCAAAACAGGGATATCTGAGTCCTATAGCAGTTCAGTTTTGAGTTTAGTGGGAACTCTCCATACTGTTTTTCATATGGGCTGCATCTGGCAGCATTCGCACCAGCAGAGATGAGAGTTCCTTTCTCACCACATCCCTGCCAGCAGAGATTTTTCACAGAACGTTTAATGTGTGCCGTCCTCACAAGTGTAACATTTCATTGTTGTCTAGATTGGGATTTCCCCAATGATAAGTAATGATAAATAATTTTTCATGTGTCTGTTGTCATCTCTGGTTTTCCTCATAGAAATACCTGTTCATTTTCTCTAATGATTTTTTGATGGTGTTTTTACTTTGTGGAGTAAACTTTTGTGAGTACTTTGTATATCCTCGATATCAGACCTTTTTCTGTTGTGTTCAGTGCGAAAATTACTTCCATTCAGTTAGCTCTCTTCTAGTTTGAATGCATGTTCTTTTGGCATAGAGAAACTTTTGAGTTTGAAGTTTCATTTATTCGTTTTGATACTCTAGCTCTTGCTATTGGCATCCATCCCATCATCAAAAATCTTTGAGGTCTAAGTCTTGGATTGTTCTGACTAAGTTTTCCTCAGTGAACTTTATCGATTCTGGTCTAACCTCAAAGTCTTTAATCCACTTTGAATTAATTTCTGTGAGAGGTGTGAGACATGAATCAATTTCTGAATTTTACACATGTTTATCCAGGTTTTCTTACACCCTTTGTTGTAGTGAATGTCTTTGCTCCATTTCAAAGTTTGGCTCCTTAGTCAAAGATTAGTTTACTACATACTTGTGGATTTGTCACTAGATAATCTATTCTGACCTATTGGGCTAAAAATCTGTCTTTTTTCCAAAACCATGTTTTGATCACTATGGCTTTGTAGTAAAGCTACAAATTAGTGATTTGATGCCTCCCAGTCTCTTGTTTTTCAATATTGATTTGGCTCTGCTAGCTATTTTATGGTTCCACATGGACTTTATAAAAATACTGTCTGGGGACTGGAGAGATAGCAGAGTGGCATTTGTCTTGCAAGCAGCCAACCCAGGACCTAAGGTGGTTAGTTTGAATCCTGGCATCCCAGATAGTCCCCCGTGCCTGCCAAGAGCTATTTCTGAGCAGATAGCCAGGAGTAACCCGTAAGTACCACAAGTTGTGATCCAAAACAAAACAAAACAAAAAAAGACTGCTCTCTGAATTTGAATAGGGATTACATTGAAACTGTAAATAGTATAAATAGTAGTTTAAAGTAAAATAGTTATTTTTGAGAATATTGATTCTTCCAACTCATGAGCCTGGGGTGTTCTTCCATTTTTATTTCTTTTTATTTTTTGGTTTTTGGATTATACCCAGCAGTGCTCAGGGGTTACTCCTGGCTCTATGCTCAGAAATATTCAGAAATCTCTCCCGGCAGGATTGGGGTTGCTGAGATTAGAAGCACTGACATTATGCATGCAAGGCAAACGCCCCACTGCTGTGCTATCTCTCTGACCATTTCTTTTTTTTCTTGTGGAAAATCTTTGTGAATTGTTTTGAGGTTTTAACCATATCGGTCTGTCACCTCTCTTGGCAGGTTAATTCCTATGTACTTGATAGTTTTAGACATTGTTTTCAATGAAATAGACTCTTTGAACTCTTTCTTCTCTGAGTTATTTGTATAAAGGAATGTCACTGTCTTTTGATTTGTAGCAGTCACTTTGCTGTATTGGTTTATTGTTTCTATGAGCTTTTGTGTAGACTCTTTAGTGTCTTCAATATATATCATGTTTTCTGCAAATAGAGATCATTTGACTTCCTCTGTTTCAATTTGAATTCCCTTAATTTTCTTCTCATCTTGTCTGACACCAATTGGTAGGACTCGAATACTATGTTTAATAAGTGTAGACTGTGGGCATACTTTCTTACTGCTTGACCTTAGTGGAAAAGGTTTTAGTTTTTTGCCATTAAGAATAATGCTGGCTGAGAGATTTTTATAGACAGCTTTTATTATCTTGATTAAGATTCTTTACGCACCTGTTTTGCTGAGGGTTTTTTTCCTTCGATGGGTGTTAGATTATATCAAATGCCTTTTCTATTTTGATACATATGGTCATGTTGTTTCTATCCTTTGAATAATGTGCAGTATGATGTAGATTGATTATATCCTGAACCATCCGTGCATCCCTGGGATGAAACACTCTTGGACACCACGTATAATCTTTTTGCTTGTTTTTGTTTTTTCACCACATCTGGTGACGATCAGTTTACTCCTGGCTCTGTACACAGAAATCACTCCTGGCTTGGGGGACCATATGGTACATCGGCGGAATGAATCACAGTCTGTCCTAGGTTATGTGCGTGTAAGGCAAATGCCCTACCGCTTGCGCCACTGCTTCGGCCCCACCATGTTTAATCTATTTTTCTGTTGTTGGATTCGGTTTGCTGAGATTGGACTGAAGGTTTTTCTTGGTATTATCTTTGTACACTTTGGGAATGAGCATGATACTCATAGAAAGTATTTGGAGGATTCCCATCTTGTCAGTATTTTGGGAGAGTCTTAGGATTGATGGTACTTGGTAACTCTTCTCTGAATGTTTCATAAAATTCACCTATAAACTCATCTTGCCCTGCAATTTTATTCCTGGGGATTTTTTACTAAAGTTTCAATTTTCTTGTGATAGGCCTAGTTAGGCCTTCTGCTTCCTCCTAATTCAGTATAGGGAGGTGATATTTTACAAGAAATCTGTCCATTTTTTTTTGGTTCTCTAGCTTAACTGAACACCATTGTTCAAAGTAAATTCATGGAGTTGGGTGGGAAAAAATAAGCTCTCATGATGTCTTGGATTTCTTGGGGTTCTATTCTAATCTCTCCTCTTTCATTTCTGATCCATTTTATTCTTGTGAGTCTGCCAACAGTTTGTCTATCTTATTTATTGTTTGTTAAAAGCCCATCTCCTGGTCTCACCAATATTTCACTTTTTTTTTTTGGTCTGTATTTTTTATTTCTGCTCTGGTTTTTTTTTTTTTGTTTTGTTTTGTTTTAGTTTGTTTTTTTATTACACTGGGTGGCACTCAGGGGTTATTTCTCCTTTGCACTCAGAAATTCTCCTGGCAGGCTCAGGGGACCAGATGGGGTGCCAGGGATCAGACCCAGCTGTGTTCAAGTTTGCAGCAATGAGGCAAATTTCCTATCACTGTGCCCCTGCTCAGGGTTTTTTAAATTTCCTTTTTTCAGCTTGTGTTTGATTGCTTTGCTCTGGGTCTTCAGATAACTCCTTTCCCCAAAATTAAGACAGTGTCTTTTTTCAATTTTTGTTTCCAAAAGTGTGCTAGGTCTATTTTCAGGAGACGTCTTATTTTTTTTCATGAAGAATACAGTAGATATACACTGTTCAATGAAAATAAAGGGACTTGAGGGTGATCTGGCTGCGACATATGTCTCCCTATTGATCACCAGGATTGATTTGGCTGATCTGACTGGCTAGGCGGTGGTCTCCTTCCTCTCTCACCACTTCATATGCATCCCTCCTGATGCTACATGCTCTCTCAAAGAGGATGTTCTTCCCCGAATAGAGACAAATTGTTCCTTCGTCTAGGGAATACGAGTAGCTTCACTCCCCTGCTAGAACCACCAAACAAGCTCTCAAGGTCCATTTGTAGAAGAACGTAGGGTAGTCAAGCTTCCAAGACTCCAGACACATCCATATGAGGCGCTGCACGTGGCAATCTGCCTGCCTTTAAAAAAAGAAAAGAAAGAAAACGTATTACCTATATATGGTACAGTGTCCTGACTCTCCATTACGTCACTGGTTGCAAGAGGCCAGGCAGGGTGGCCCTAGCAACCAGTTTATGGTAAATTAATTTTCACTCCCAGACAGAGAGCCTTTGGGTGCTTATTTTGGGGGATGCCTTATATTTCAGCCAGGACGAAACCTATAGTAGGTCTTATTTTTAGAGGATGTTTTATTTTCGTGAAACATTGTATATAAGGTGTCCCATTAGGTTCTAGATATTGGCTTTTTTCTTGCCTATTGTAGGCCTGTATTTTTATGAATTACACACTAATTACTGCTTTTGTTGTGTCTCGTATATTTTGGAATTTTTTTATTATCACTTGTTTCAAGGAATCTCTATTTCCTGTTTTATCCATCTGATGTTGATGAGCATGTTGTTTAGTCTTCAGGTGTTAGATTTTTCTCCACATTTTCTTCTACAGTCAATCTTGAATTCTGTGGAATTATAGTCTGACAGTGTGTTTGGTATAATTCTTAATTTGTGAGTTTATGTAAGTTAGACTTGTCTTAAAAGTAGGGAAGCTTCCATATGCACTTGAGAAGAATGTGTATTCAGATTTTTGTGAATGAAAGGCCATGAATAGCTCCATTAGTCCTAGTTTTACTAGTGTCTAATGAAGTCTCGCATCTTTGCTATTGTTTCAAGTAAAGGATCTATTTATTAGCAATACTGACATACAGAAATCTCCCATTATGTCATGTTTCCATTCATATATTTCTCTACGTTTGTGAGCAAAAAACCTTACGTGTATTGCTGGCTCTATGTTTGATGCATAAAAGTTGATCAGAGTTAGTACTTCTTGGTCTGTTTCTTCTCTGATCACTACTTTGTCCATCTTTGTCATAAACCCTTTCTTGAGGTTGCATGCAATTTGGCCTGATAGAAATATAGCTTTCCCATCTTTTGTTTGTTTTTAGTAGCTTGTATAATTTTTTACATCCTTTTCCTTTGAGCCTGTGTCTGTCCTGAACTTTTGGTTTTTGGGCCACACCCATTGACTCTCAAGGGTTACTCCTGGCTATACCTTTACAAATCACTCCTGGCCAGAACCAACCTGGGAACAAAAAAGTAAAATAAAACTAAAAAATTAAACAACCCTAGTTTAGGTTTTGGCCTACGACCTGTAGAGCAACCAATGTCTCTATTTCCAAAAGCCTGACTGAGACCACTACAACTGATCATAACTTCTGGAGAAATAATGAAATACTCTATCCTAGGCTTTGCCATAGGATTGGTACAAAAACCAAGACCACCAACTACAAAGACTGATTAAAACAACACTGATGAAACACAACTTCTAGAACCATAAAGAAAGACTCCACCCTAGGCTCCATCCTATGACCTGTGCAAATACCAAGATCTCTAGTTACAGAGGCCTGATTTTATATCCACAACTGAGTGGAAAGTTCCTAGATATTACAAAGGACCTAGGGGAGAGAATAAGAGCATGTACGGAGCCTTTGGTTATTCCCATGACAATATATTTTAAGGGTAGAGAAACCCTGTATCTCTTAGGCCAAGGGAACTCCCTTACATTGGTTTTTTTTTTTTTTTTTGTGGTTTTTGTTTTGGGTCACACCTGACAGTGCTCAGATATTATTCATGGATCTAGGAAGTGCTCAGGTGTTACTCCTGGCTCTAGGCTCAAAAATTGCCCATGGTAGGTAGTAAATATATCCACAGACAGCAAAAAAAAGTGGGGAAATCCCTTCCTAATCTCAATATTTATTTTACCTATGCAAAAAAAAAATCACAAATTTTTTTTTGTTATTGCTGTTGATGGTTTTTGTTTTGTTGTTTGTTTTGAGCTTTGTTTGGTTTTTATCTTAGGACCATAGTTATTGTTTGGCTGTTGTCTTTATTGCTGTGGTGCTTTTTGGGTTGGTTTTTTGTTTGTTTTGTTTTATTTTTGTTTTTTGTTTTTTTAATATAATTTTTATTTTGATCATAGTGGCTTACATATTGTTGACAATAATATTTTAGGTACATATTTCCATAAAATCGGGGGATTTCCATCATCAATTTGTCCTCCCTACACCTCTGTTTTTGTTCTACCTCCCATATGCTCTTCCCTCACCCCCAGGGCGGCCAGAATATGTTGTCTCCTCTGTATCTAGCCTACTACTTAGTAGTCTTGCACCTGTTTGGTCCTGGTGCCTCCCTTATTTTTCCCTCTAACTGGGGGGCAGGACTAGCTAGTTCAAGTTATGTGGTTTTGTTTGAAGAAGAGAAAAGTAATAAACGGGTAAAAGTCTAATACGCAGAAAATAAGTAGAATTCCTCCAGAGGCTCTCATCATCGGTTTGAGACACGAAGGAGAAAAAGGTGAAACAACACCAGTACAAAAAGAAGTGTCAAATATCCAGTGAGGACTCCAACAATAACGCTAAGCACCACACACACACACACACACACACACACACACACACACACACACACACAAAACCGCCACAGTCTTGAGATAAGAAACATGGCAGAGCACATAAAGAAAGAAAAGAAAAAAAAGTGTAAAAGGGGGCAACAGCTTCAATAACCACACCAAAACAAAGAAATTGACCAACAATAGATAGGTAAATAAAAATAATAATAAATGAAGATAAAAAATAATATATATAAAGATAAACAATATTTTGTGTGTTTTTTCCCTCCTGCCCTGGCACAGTAAATATTGGGGTCATTCGAAAAGAAATTCACTTGGCCTAAGAGGTATGGGGTTTCTCCGCCCTTGGAGTATATTGTCATGGGATCAACTGTAGACTCTGTTCAGGATCCTTTACTCTCCAGGTGGTGCTTTTGTGTTGTTTGGAAGACTTCTGTTCCATCCTAGGTGATACAACCAGACCTCTCTATCTATCGATCTCAGTATCTGCACAGATCCAGGGGTGGGACTTATGATGAAGTCAGTCTTTTTGGTTCTAGAAGTTCCATTCCCTCAGTGTTATTTTAATCCATCTTCTGTGGTTGGTGGTCTTGGTCTTTGCACTAAACCTAGGATGGCACCTAGGATAGCCTCTTTCTTTGTGTATCCAGAAGCCCCATTCTGTTACAATTGTCTAGCTGGACCTTTGGAACTGGGGATCATGGCTGTTGTGCAGGTTGTAGTTCAAACCCTAGACTAGGGCTTTTTTATTGGTCCCAAGATATATACAGTCTGGTCATGGTTCTAGCAGCCAGTCATCTGTAACTCTCGATCTTGGCTTTTGGACTTACCAGTGGATGACAAGTCTTCTGATTTTGTCTTGTCGTTAGCTGGTAGGTAGGGTAACCTGCTCTTAGGTAAAGTCGTTTCCATTTTCCTCGATGTCAAGATATCGTATTAGAGCTGACACTTGTTGGTGTTCTAGCAGTATTAAGGCTGTCTCGGATGGGATTTGTTTCCTGCAGCTGTTGCACAGTTCTTCAGAACTGTGCTGTTTCTATGTCTGGGATCCAGGGTTCAAGGCTGGACGGATGGTGTCTATTTACCTGAGGTCTAAGTTGATTCTATATGACATATTTTTAAGGTAGGAGATATCCCTGTATTGTAAACAACTATGAGTTCCTATCTCTAGTAGATAAGAACTCTTTTTTATATGTATAATTCCCCCCCCTTTTTTTAGTGTGCCTTTGCAGGGAGAAATGGTGCTACATCATATTTTCAGTGTATTTGGGGGTGGACAGAGCGGAAAACAGAACAGGTCACATACTCAAAAAAGATACAAAAAAAATTAGGATTAAAAATGTATGTGCTCACATATGTATATGTCGAACAGAAAAAAATTTTTTTCAAAAGGAATGAATTAACAAAGTACTTAAAGGACCAAAGTGATGCAAAAGACTACCTTACATTTGGGGAAAAGCAGGTAAAGAGGAGGTGTAATACAAGTCTTATGTTTATGTTGGAAGTACAGGTTTTCCCATTGTCTTTTGGGTTTTTCTTGTGGTGTGTGGATTCCCAGGCACCTTTCCATCACACCCCTGACCTTCTTCAGATTGGCAAAAGATTTGCGGCAGGGAGGTCTTGGAAGAGTTCTTGCATTGGGGATACTTTTAGAGCTAAGTCCAGTTTCAAGTAACAGTCCACATTAGGGGGAGTTGGTTGGGAGGGCCGCGCAGCAAGAGTCCGCAGGGGAGTTGGCTGCCTTTTCTTGCAGGAGACGAGGTGTGGGTTTGACTGGGTGTCTTTTCTCTTGGGTGCTGGGTACTGGTTCGTTGGGGTAGGAGGTCAATCTTGATGCCTAATAGATTAAGGACTGAGGGTGAAGAGTTTTAGTATGGTGGGAGGTCTAGATGGGATTGAGGGGTGAAGGGATAGTTGGATTTCCAAAAGGGGGAAAGGGCAAGGTATGTGGTAGGGGTAGGAAGGGAGAAAAGAGAAAATACATTAGAAAGAAAGGGAGAAGAGAAAAGGAAAAAATTAAAGAGAAGAATAGAAAAGAAAAAAATAAAAAAGAAAGTAGTGAGAAGAGAGGAGAAAGTAGCAAGGGAATGCTAGTTTGCTTGAGTGTGTTCGATGAGTAGAGCCTGTAGTTTGTACGTCGCAGTTACTGCTTCGGTGGTCTGATTAGTCACATGCTTCAATTCCTAAAAGAAGGTGTAACCTTGAGATAAAGTGTATATTAAAGAGTATTCTCGGGACCATCTTGTAATGCCATCTTAGTTTGTCCGCCCTTTTATCCAAGAACGCCTTCCACTCGGGCTTGGGGTCCCAGAGCGACTTGCTTGGCTTGCCGGTCTACACACCCACCTGGGGGAAGGGACTCACCAGGTCCACTCTCTGCCCGGGCTTGGGGTCCCGGAGAGGCTTGCCGGTCTAGCTGCCCACGTGGGGAAAGGGGAATCACCTGGTCCGCTCTCCGCCTGGGCTTCAGGTCTTGCAAGGCAAACACTCTATAGCTTGTGCCACTGTTCCCCCCCCCCCCCCAGCTCTCCTTTCTTTTTTTACTTCTTTAATCAGCTCTGGTTTGTAATTTGTCTTCAAGTTTGTCAAGCCGATTTTCTATCTTGTAATTCTAGCCATGGGGGTTTGCTGACATTTTTTCAGTCCTTCGGTTTCATTTGTATGGAGATTCATTTTCCAAAAGCATTCTTTGTGTTGGTTGAATTGTCCAGTTTTAGATTATTTTTTCTTGGTTTCTTCCCTGCTTTAGATTTCTTAAAGTTTGCTGGCTAGTCACTTCTTTATTTCATTGTTAAAACATTAAGTGTTTATTTTAGATCCTCATTTGTAAGGTCCAGGCATATAGGTCGACTTGGAAATTTGCCAGGATTTCTCTTCATATTCCTAGTTTCAGGAGTCTTCCTTAGTTTTTGTATTTTTCTTTTAATGGGTTAGAATGCTGGAGTTTCAGGGTGTTTAAAAATTGATCTATGGAACTGATTGTATAAAATGTGTCTAGAGGTATACATGCTTTTTTCCCCTAAACACATGACATTTTCTGATTATGATAAGTATTTCAAAGTAATTCCTTCCTTTGCTCAAATGGGCTTTAAGTTATTATATATTATGGGAGAAAGAAATGTTAGGTCCAATATGCCTGGGAATACATGATCTAAATGGAAATATCCTCACACAAAAGAACCAGCATCCGAGTGCTTTGGGGAATGAACAGTTTGTGGGAAGGATCAAAGGTTCCCTCTCTCTACTCAGAGAGAGAGCTGATAAAATTGATTGCAGGACAGTTGGTGCTCATTGCCATAAACTCCCAGCTTCCTCTGTTTAAGAAACATGGATTTTTTGCTTTTACTCCTGGCTATTCTCACTCCCTGGGGAATACAGGTAAAATGCATGTGAGCCAAGTGCTTGCTCATCCTTCCACTGTATAATGCAGCACCCTCAATTAGGGGGGTCACACACAGCAGTACTCAGGGGTTATTCCTGGATCTACATTCAGAAATTGCTACTGGCAGGTTCGGGGGACCATATGGGATGCTGGGATTCGAACCACTGACGTTCTGCATGAAAGGCAAACGCCTGTGCTCGCTTCTGCAGCACATATGCTAAAATTGGAACGATACAGAGAAGATTAACGTGAGTCCTGCGAAAGGATGCCACATAATTCAATTCATATTTAAAAAAATGCAAACGCCTTTCCTCCATGCAATCTCTCCGGCCCCCCTCAATTAGACTCTTGATTTCATTTCACCCTGATCTCATCTGTTCCATGGTTTTTCAGCTTAAAATAGAATCTCAGACTCATGCACAGGCTTTAGTCCCTTTCCCATTATCTAACTCCATAAAATGTTTTTCTGGGCAGGGTATTGCAAGGTGAAACCTGTGCTGATCTCCTGGTTGGAAGATGGAATCCTGGAGAGGCTGCCGAGAGGCATGTTTGCAGGTGAGTGTGGGATGATGCTCCTGGGATCAAGTCCTGGAATGGGAGTGGAACATTGTGGGCCTGTGTGAAATGGGGGCCCTAGACTTGGGGCGTCGTGCTCCCAGATCATTGGTGCAGGATCTGTCTTGCTCCCATTCACTGCCCTTAATGCTGAGCCCAAAAACTAATAAAAGATTTTGAATATGGAGTTTGCTAACTTTTTAAGTCATAATAAATGTAAATGGTAAGATAAAACAAACTGTTAGAGACCAGCATGCAGGGAGTGATCCCGTATCCCAGAGCAAGGAATAAGTTGTGGGAACCTGTGCGTATACCTTCTAGTTCCAAACAAAGAAATTAGAATATTTAAGAAAATAAAGTCTTATCATGCTTTATTCACAAAATAAGGAAAGCCAGGAGAACAGAATTTAGCAGGACATAGGCTATGGTCTAGACAGCCTTGTCAATTCAACTCTGACCAAAATTTTTCTCTTTCAGCAGAACCACAGTCAGAAATCTATCCATGTCCCTTAGGCTCACGGACTTTCTTCGATCAGAACTTCCTTAATCATCACATGAAACCAAGTCCTCCCTCTTGGATCTTCTCAGGAACATTGGCCAAAGAGCAAGCTCCATCAGAGAAATCCTATCTACAATTTCGGAACCAATTGCAAAGAAATTCTAATTCTTATAATGACAAAACAAGAAATGACATACTTGAAAGTCAAAAGCACAAAGAAATCTCCATACATTTAGATAAAAAAATTTCAGCCGCCTTATCTAGATTATCTTATTTTCAAATAGGGAGCTTTAATAAAAATGAGGTTTCAAATGAGGAAAATAGTAACACATGGCATACATTAAATCTAAAGGACACAGGTAAAATAGGTCAAGGATTAGGAATAATAATTTTAAGAGATAAGAATGTGAGGTCTAGAAAAGGTTTCACTATTGTATCTGAGGTGATATACCAGAAGACACACACAGAA